>NC_085137.1:366222266-366522266 GCF_035046485.1 Aedes albopictus
ACATTTTGATCGTAACTGTTAGGAACTTTTGTAAATTTCAGTGTAAATATTATAATTATGGATTATATTGTAACGGAGTAACATTAGAGAGACAAGCAACTGTGGAGTGATGGACCGTAACTAAGAGATTTTGTCGCGAGAACAGTTTGTAAGGAAAGCCAACAGAGCAAATCGATTTTGATTTGATGTGGAAGATTGCGTTTTTTGTGACACACAATGAACCGATACCGACCAAAACATAAACAACTAGTATGTGACGCAAACCAATTTTAGTGCACTCCACTTAATCGGAGCTTGCTGAGAGTAAGGTAAGAATGTTAAGCTAATCTTGATTTTACTAAGTTTTCCATACCCTGACTAGGTTTCATTGTATAAGTAGTTATGTGCAACTGTTAGAAAGTTAACCGAAATGATCTCCAATTGTTTGGAACAGTCTGTTTCTTTCAATAGCATCTCACACGTAAACAAATAGCTTATCGTGTGTGAAAGTTGTCCACCTTTCAATTCCCTCAAAATGAATGTTTGATCTCAACAGTAACAACAGAAAGCGGTATTGACACTTGGTCAACTTTCACTGCCGATTGTTTCGACCAAATCAACACAACCAAACGAAATCAAAGCACACAGGTGCATCCAAAACCAATCGAAATCCGTATCATGGAAAAAGAAGAAATTTTCGAGAAGCAATATACAAAAAAAACTGCAATTATTTTTTCGGAAAATAAAACTTTTAAACTAAAAACAATAAAATTTATGACAAGATAAAAAAAAACGTTGTTGAAGTTTTTGACGAGCAAAACCAAAAGTGTCTGTTTACTTTTCTGTTTTAGGAAAAAAACAAAATGATAACAAAATATCGATACACAATCCAGTAAGAGTTGAAAGTTATCAAGAAGCAAACATCAGTTTCGTTTGTAATCATAATTTAGATAGGGATGCTCTTTTCAATCAGAGATTGGGAACGAATGGCAAGAAGCGTTTCGGTCGTGTTTGTTTTTCGTAATTGTTGTCCTCGTTTATTCACAATTCTGATTCAACATGCGCGCTCGTGTGTCATAAGTAGGTACAGAAAACACCCAGCGCACAACAGCTAATCAATCATCATTCTTTGGATATCCTCTTAAAGTGAAACCCCAGCAACCAAACAAATTGAACAAAAGACGAGGCCTTTCGGTATATCCCCCATATGATGATGACGATGAGTCAAAGGTTGGTAGCAATCCTTGTTCCGAAGAGAGAAAAAAAGAAGAAGAAAAAACAACCAAGCAACAGTAACAAACCGAACGCACGGTGAAGCGGGTTGATTGTTAATTAACGCAAATTGTTACAGTCCGTGGAGAGAACAATAACACAAGTGTAAACATTGTATAGAACGAGAACCGAGTGTGCACCCCGAGCGGCGGACGCGACAGGGTGAAAGTTTTTTTTTGGTCGAGAAATAAACGAACTGAGCGTGTGATAAAATGTGTTTGAAGAGCGAGCAATTCGACTACTACCACAAAGATAAGATAGAACCGAGAGAATCGAAACCCGAAAGAATGCTCCTAATCATACAATAAGCAACAAAGCGTGAAGCAAAGAGAGAAAGCAAACAGTAAAAACTATACCAACAAAAAATAAGGATGTAAGCGATTGGATTAAGAGTAACAACAAACAAATAAACAAACAAGCAAACAATGAAGCGAAGAACAATGAGTTTCTTTTGTCTGTGTAATTCATGATTATGATTATATCGATGGAATTCATTTCTATGATTATTAGTTATTGACCTAATGTTATGATTATTGATATATTACTTATTAAAAGTACATTATTGATTATTATTATTATCATTATATTAAATATATGAAAAGTGAAAAAAATTAAATTTTAAACCAAGTTGTTTTATTCGACCTTGACCGAATCCGGGGGTTTTGTCTTTGTCAGTTGTGTTTCGCTTTGTAATGCTGATTGAGGGTTGTAAGTCTACTTTAATGTCTGGATATGGTGCGTTGCGCATATACCCATCTGACTTAGATAAACGGTAAGTATACAAAGGTAAGATTTCGGGGAAATAATACTGAAAGCCAATCAGCGGCAGTAACCAAATATTTCGAAACTACTACTGTTAGAAATGCTTGTTCTGCAATTTCAGGACAAACAATCAGTAAGAAATTTATTCACAGGAGCTAAAAATCTTGATTCATGTATTGTCGAAGACGAGAAAGTAAGCAGACACAGCAGCAGTGAAATAGATTATTGAAACCATATAAAAGTGATTTAATTTTATCTTGTAAAAGAATGACAATAAAAGGAAACTTTCATAGTTTTGGCATGTAAAGATATGAAGTTTGTCCAATGAATCAAAATGTTTATTGTGGAGCATAATTGAACGGACAGACGCCAATTTTCACACAAAATGCCCAACCTTGAGTTGCTATACTGCCGTGTGCAGCAAAGTTGTCCCATGTTCTATGGGAATCCCTATAAGTTTTACTTAAGAGAAAATCTGCTGCTCAGATACCCAAGAGGTGGTTCCTCGCTTTATGTGCGGATCGACCCCCTAAAAACTAATTCTCTATTTTCCTTATCTTTGCGGTGCGCCCGTTAGGGATGACTTTGAGAAGGCCCCATGATTACAGGGTTAGGGTGGGGCGGGGCAAGATGGGTCACCTAAGGATGAATCACCATAACTTTGTAAATACAAATTGTATTGGTTTGTATTCGTCCACTACTCTTCAATACACTAGTTAGCTATGCTAAAAGTCGATAAAAAGTTTAATTAATACAAAATATGGTGTTAAACAAGCAGTTTTAAAAAGTGATCGATTTTGCGCCGTGAAAAAAGTGCGGGGCAAGATGGGTCACCCTTTAAGTAATTCACATTTTCTCAACGAAAAACGTCAAAATATATGATTTGTTCCGCATTCATATATGCTCCATATCCATACTGAGTAAACAAGAGCTACTAGTAAACAATTTATAAACTTATTTGGAATATAAAAAAACTTTACGATTTGAGTTGTCCTAAGGCGACTTGAAAATCGATGTTTTCACCAAAAAAATATCATAATTTTATGTTATAATTTTGAGCGTTCATTCCGCTTGATTGAAGTAATTTATGAGATAGTCTTGTAATAAAAAAATCAATAACTTTTGAATGCTCCAAAAATACGTTCAAAATTGAAGGTGACCCATCTTGCCCCGCAGCCGTTTATATGGAGATTATATGGAATGTATCGCATAAGAAAAATGGCTAAAAACCATTTTATTTTTTATTTTCAATGAAAGGAAATAATTTTTTAATCAATGCCCCAAACTTTTGTATATTCATGCTGGTCATCTAACAAAATTATTAACATAATCAAAACATGAGTAATGCGCCCGAAAATGGCACTGACCCATCTTGCCCCACGACCCATCTTGCCCCGCCTCACCCTACATGATTATTCTCTTTCGGTAAGCGTTCCACCAGCTACCGATTTAAGTTGTCCTCTCTCCCTTGGAAGCTTGAATCCTGGCTAGTACTGTAGACTTCCCGTTGAACTCAAGCTCGCAGATGGGAAGGAGGGTCAACTCAACTTGCTGCCGTTTCGGCCCGCCATTCCCTCTGCAGTTCAAGTACGATTCGGAAGACCATGGAAGTAACTATGGGAGTTTTTCGGCTTTCAGTCACGGAAGCGTTGATACTTGTATATGACACATTCTACGGGCCCCGTATCATCAATACACATTTTTTAAAGTTTAAATTTGGCATATTTCACATTTTTATAACTTTCTACATTACTCTTTTCGTCTAAAAATGTATTCAACATGATATTAATGTAACAATGAATATTTATTGAACGACGGTTAAGATTAACAATAAAGTCGTGATTTTAAGGCATTTAGGCACACCAATCATCAAAGCTGCCGTATTTTAAACACCAACGCACTGATTTTTGAAAAGTCTTCCATAATAAACAGATGAATGTTTGTAGATTCTTGAGCATACAAAGAATTTTAATTGTAATACTTTACAACTCTGAGGTATGGCTGGTCAAAGTATAGGTTTTTTAAGCGTTGTAACGTCACGGAAAAGCAACCTTTATGAAATATATTCAAATTCAGAACAAGTTTCAAATATGAAATTTTGTATGGTCTTTGTACTCCAGAATATCCTTCAAATAAGACCAAAACAAAGTAAATCGGTTTACTGACGCCTGAGCTTCACCTGGTTGAAGTTTGCGTTGTATCGTCACGAAAAAAGTTCTGTGCAAAACACCAAACTTCTCTGGCTTGGACGGCTCCTGCAGTGGACAAAGGTAGTTCTATATTCAATAATTTTCCTTTCTCGTTGTGTATGAGCTTCTTTTAAAGGTATCTTTCATAAACTGCGAACCATTAGGGCCCGTTCATAAACTATGTGGACTCTTGAGAGACGGGGGGAGGTGATGTTGGGCCACAATCTACGCAGTATGCAAATTCCAAAAATTGTGTAAATTATAATTGTACTGCGGTCTTGTAAAAATTTTAAATCGTAATCAAATGCCACTCAAACCGATAATTTCTATGATATCAGAGCCAAACAGACGAAACACTAACAAAATAACCATCTCATATATCTTAGGGTATTGATAACTTCGAGAACTTTTTTCACTTTGGACATAAAGTAAGGAGGTATTTTGGACCCCTTTAGGAAACGGATGAACAATTCAGCGATAAAAGAAGGTTTTCACTATAAAACATGAAAAATTTCATTAGGCATTACGTAGAGCTGCATATGTTCTGTCAAAAGGAAACAAACAGAACTCAAAATTGTTGTAGTAAATACAAGAAATATCAAAACTCCTGAACGATCTCGGGCTTCTATTTTCGATCACCTGACTTAATTTTGGTCCACCTCATGTTGCATGATGAAATGAAGGAACCACAGCAAAACTTTACACATAGTTAAAACTACGTGAGTTTTACATCTTTTTTTCTCTTTCAGAAGCAGGGAACGTTTAAAAACTACGTACCGTTAAAAAAATGAAGACATTTTGTTGCAATAGGTAGTTTTTAGGGTTTTACACATTTTAGTGTGATGTTTCGATAAAACAAAAAGTTTTGCAAAACTTGCGTAAATATTGGATGACTTCAGGCACCATGCATAAATTACGAAATGCTTCGAAGAAAGTGCGATTTTGCTAAATATAAGGGCATTCCACACATATTGTAATGAGTGTGAAGGCCATTAAAAATAAAGAAATTTTTATTTACCAACTAATTACCGAGAAGGACAACTGTTCTAAAGTGGATGATGATTGAACACCTGAAATTTTGAACTTGGCGAAAAGGACGCAAATCGAACCCATAACCATCTCATTATAAAATTAATGTATAGCAACCCAAGTGTACGGGAGGCCCCAACGTATTCCATTTAGGGGCTGTCCATTAATTACGTAAGGGAAATTTTACGATTTTTCGACACCCCCACCCCTCCTTGTAAGATTTTTTATATGAGAACCCAAATATTTTTGTATGGCGCGTAAGATTTCTCAAACCTCCCCTCCCCCCATAAACCCTTACATAATTAATGGATAGCCCCTTATCTGGTTTCAGAGTACATTACGTTAGCATGAATGTTTTCTCTCTTTAGAAGGAACTGGAGAGATCTTTATGTTTTGATACTGAACATCATATTTAACTGACATCCGGAATGGAGATCAGTACAAGGATCAGTAGATAGTTGATGACTGTTCGTGTTCCAATAAAAATTTACCAAGATTTAGTACATATTACATAATAAATGTAAAAAATCTCCCTAGATGGGCCAAAATACCTGCCCGGCCCAAAATACCTCCTACACTATTGTATTCGAATCAAATGGCAATCAAGGATCAATATATTAGTCATAAATGTTCAAAAATTGATTTGATTTGATTCACTTTGTCCCAAAATATAAGAGGATCTTGAAATATATGTGATGGAAATTATGTCAGTGTTACGTCTGTCTTTGATATCACAAGAATCACCGACTCAGGACCCTGATTACTTAGAGAGTTATTTAACTTTTCAATGATCTTCAGTTTAAAAACCGTTTGGTTTAAGGTTTAACTTGTTTACCAATTATGGCTATAGTACCAATTATTCGCCATAGTTGATTCTCACCCTTTAACGATGTAAATCAACAACAACAAAATTGTGAACAACAGATGACGTACACAAAAGATGGTTGCCCTCATTTAAACTCCACTTTTTGCTCATATTATGGTAGAAATAAATCATTTTCCTTAAAATTTCGGCTTCCTTGCACCTAATATCGCCATAGTGTACCAGTTATGGCTAATCCCATAAGGAATGCATGCAAATAGTGCGAAAAGGAACCGAAGTTAAAAAATGTAGCCATAACTGGTACAGGGTTCCTATCATTGGCACACGCTATAGTAAGTCCTAAAAGAAGTTTTGGCTCCGTTTCTATACTTTTCCTGTAAAGTATGGAAACTAAGCTAGCTTAGCTTAAGCCAAGGCTTAAGCTATCTTTTAACATATTGTTGACATTCGTTGGTCTTCTCGTTATTTTTGTACAAATAGTTTTCCTTGGGTAGTGCCATAATTGGTACAGGCGCCCTAGTTATCAAAAATCCCAGTCGAATCATTCCATGGAAGTAACGTAATCCCATGGGATGTGCACTTACACATCCTTTCCACAATGTTGTCCGGAGTGATATCTCTACCTCTCTGCATACTCGATCTTTGCTCCACGAAGCGTGGGCATTCAAATAGCACATGCTCTGCGATCTCATCGCAGTCTGCGTGGGGACATGCGGGGGAGCATGCATGGCCGAATCTGTGCGTGCATATACCACCTAAATCAGGAATTGTGTCAACTGAAAATTCACCTCGTCTCGCCTGCTCGTCCATTTAGACACGCTCGGTGCCTTTGTGTCCATTTACCCTTGCTGGAAGAATACCATTCCCTCAGTCATTTCAACATAGACGATGTTCTGGTGATTTGTCTGGCGCCTCTTGTGTCGCGTCGGTCGAAGCACTCTTCGCCCTCTGCCACATCTATCGCTATGGGTATCATGCCCACTATCGTGGAAACCACGTCCTTTGAGACCGTGCGGTATGGGCTGAACACCCTGAGGATCATCAACCAGTGGGCACTCTCGAGTCACTTCACGTTTCGATTGACCACTAGCACATTCGACCATGCAGCTTACGTCAACTGTCTCGACCTCATCCAATCCTCCACTATGCCAATTGCGTGAGTTGCTGTCAGTTCCACTTCCTCTATCGACTCGCCGTATACCACGAGGGTAATATCATCGGCGAAGCCGACCAGCTTTACGCCCGGTGGAAGTTTGAGCCTCAATAAGCCATTATACGCCGCGTTCCATAGTACCGGGCCCAGGATGGACGACCCCTTAGGTACCCTCGCGTTGATGTTGTAGCTCCTCTCGCTTTCCTCGGTGTGTTAGATTTGCACCAAATTCTGGAAGTAGCTCTCCAGTATCCTGCATGCATAGGCTAACCGGGTGGTCTCCAGTTAGCCTAGTGGTTAAGGCTATGGCTCACCAATCCGGAGACGGCGGGTTCGATTCCCTTTCCGATCGGGAAAATTTTCTCGACTCCCTGGGCAAAGTGTATCATTGTACTTGCCTCACAATATACAAAGTCATGCAATGGCAGGCAAAGAAAACCCTTCAATTAATAACTGTGAAAGTGCTCAAAAAACACTAAGTTGAAGCGAGGCAGGCCAAGTTCCAGTGGGGACGTAGAGTCACAAAGAAGAAGAAGAAGAAGAAGAAGAAGAAGAAGAGGGCTAACCGGGACTCCTAGGTGGTGTATGGCGCACTCGATGGTGACCCAGCTGACGCTGTTGAAAGCATTCTTTACGTCCAGCGTGACTACCGCGCAATAGCGGATTCCTGTTCGTTTCTTCTGAGCGCTATCTCGGCCGTTTTGGTTACAGCCCTAATAGAGCCCTTTCGGAAGCCAAACTGATTATCCGAGAGGCCAGAGGTATAGACCATAAGCCTCGACAGAATGACTCGTTCCAACAGTTTTCCGGCGGTGTCCAGAAGGCAGGCAGGTCTGTATACCAACAGGCCGCCAGATGGCTTCCCGGGTTTGGGCAGCGCAGCCAATCTTTGCCTTTTCCACCTCTGCGGAAGTTCACCTCTGTCTATGACCATTGTCTTGTATCGTGGCGTGGGAACAGCGTTTCCACGATCTTTGGCAGCATCTTGGGAAAGCGTTCTGGGGGTGCTGACACACCCTTAATTTGACTATTCTGTAGGCATCACCCCAAGGGGTCGTGTTGGCTGCCTGGCAGGGATTTTCGAAGCACGTCAACTTACGCGCCGTTATCTCTTTGTTCAGTGCCAGGTTATCAGTCCTGTAGGCCTCAGGTCGCTCCATTCCACCCTCATCGGTGCGAGCTTTTTGCATCGTCCTTCTTAGCTCTTAGGCAGGATGCGCGGAGTGCTGCGATTTCTGGATACCAGCAGTATACCGGTTTGCGTTTAATTCTGGGTAGCGGTGGCCTTGGCATTGCGGCATCACATGCACGACTTAGTGCTCCAACTAGATCATCGCTGGATGGATCGTCGGTTTAACCCTCCATGAGCAATCGTTCCACAAACACCGGCTTATCGAAGGCTTCCTCCGCGTTCCACCCTGTAGCGAATCGATAGATGGTCAGGTCACTGTGCGTGTTGTATTCATCGTCGACCATGAAGCCAAGTCCGGACTCCAGAAGGTCACATCATCAATGTTGGACTCTACACCGTTATTACTGTAGCTTTTTTGTCTAGTCATAGCTTTTGCGTTAGTCAACCGGCTACCCCACTCCATCGCCCAAACGTTAAAGTCTCCACCGATGAGCACGGAACTCAATCACATTATTGGGCTTGATAGCGAATCTAGCATAGACGAGAACTAGTCTATCGGCCACTCGGGGGTCGCATAGCAACTGCTGTTGTAAACCCTGTTGATCTTCGCTATTGCGAAGCCTTTGTGCGACGTGGAAATTATTTGCTGGACAGGTAAACGACCTGTACAATCGGATCGCCGCTAGCTTGGCCTTATCCGATACACAGCTCCCGTTATCGGGAGGGATGCGGCATGGGTCTGATGTTTTTTTAACGTGCTGTAATCAAAATTGACCATATTTTTCAAAAACACAAACTACATTACCCCAATGGTCTATTTTAAACCAACTTCCCCAACTTCCTTAGTTTCCAACGATTCGATCGAAAAATAGCAAATCACATCTTTTGCCACCATTTCTCGACAGAACTTTCCTCTTCGAAGTCCAAGATGCCAACTTTAGAGTGCAAAACTATGCAAAACGCCAAGAGCACATTATTGTAGCGCAGAAAGCAAAGCCATCGGTCCGAGAGGAATAGTTTGGCGAATGCAAATGAAACTTTTAACTGCATCATCTGGTTGTGTGAGCACAGCACCCGCGGGTTGAATGTGTAGGGGGTGCGAATTGTTGCTTGAGTAAGTGACGATTTCGATTGATGCTATTCTTATGTTCAGTAGAGCTATTGCT
Organism: Aedes albopictus; assembly: GCF_035046485.1. Classification (NCBI taxonomy): domain Eukaryota; kingdom Metazoa; phylum Arthropoda; class Insecta; order Diptera; family Culicidae; genus Aedes; species Aedes albopictus. The sequence continues at coordinate 366,231,772 of NC_085137.1, forward strand.
TTGAAACAATTCAAACTGTTTCGGGTTAGATTTTTATGTTAGTCTACGTATTTTATTACAGAAAAATGACAAGTCACTGATGTTACGCTCTTCTTGATTATCTCAAAATTTTAGTTATCGTCGGAAAAGCAATTTCAATTCATCATCAGACAGGCTTCTATTACCTGCAGGTAGGTAACAAAAAACCTCTCAAAGTTTTCCCCATTGCGAAAGAATGTTTCCTGCTTGGTAGGTCATCCATTTCCTTAGGTGATTTAGCAACGAGCTTTTTCGAAACTAGCATTCAACGAACAGGAGAGTAAACTACTGTTGGATAGGAAAAGCAATGTAACTCGAAAAAGAGACACCACAATTACCAACTCCTGGAACAGGGCGTCATCATCGACTAGTCAGCGAACCTATACAACTAGAGATCGACAAAACCATCCAACCGGTGAAGATGGGGCGGAAATTTGTGACAACTTTTCCGCCCTTAACTTACAGCGGCAATCGACTGTACCGCCATCCTATTGGTATTTATTTCTGGGGGTGATTTTATTCGACAAAACTTTTCCGCTCCAAAAAGGCGAAGTGGTGCTAAATTTTACGTCCTGAATCGTTACAAATTGTTTTTCGTTACGTTTACAAACAGTTTTATTTCGCGCTCTCCGGTGAAAAGACTCCTGATAGCGCCGGGGCGAGCGTGGTCTTCTATGCGCCCGGGACATTCGGAAGTGAAGAAGTTTATCGTTTTGAAGTATCGTGTGGCGTGAATTGGCGAAAATATTTTCGCTTTCAAAAGTTTTTCTATAGCAAGGCTAGAGAAATACTCATTAATGACATTATGGCTTCTTCTTCTTGCTGGACAGAAAGCTGATTCCTAGCCTGGTGTTCTATTAGCACTTCCATGTCAAAGAATTATTCTTCCGGAAAATTTCTAAACCAGATCGGCATTCGAACCCAAACACTCTTATTATGGTCTTCCTTATAACACTTTGGTAAGGTAGAATGTAATATAAATTTCGAATATTTCGAAATTCTGATTGGAAGAAACCTTTTTAAAAATGTTAAGCATTATATCTTGCTGGACACAGAGCTATGGAAAATTATGGACGAGAGCAGCTTTCCCGGGAAGCTGACTAGACTGATAAAAGCAACGATGGACGGTGTGCAGAACAGCGTAAGGATTTCGGGTGAACTATCCAGTTCATTTGAACACTACGACAAGGTGATGGACTTTCCTGCCTACTATTCAACATCGCCCTGGAAGGTGTTATGCGACGAGCCGGGCTCAACAGCCGGAGTACGATCTTCACGAAATCCAGCCAATTTGTCTGTTTTGCGGATGACATGGATATTATTGCTAGAACATTTGGAACGGTGGCAGAACAGTACACCCGCCTGAAACGTGAAGCAGCAATGGTCGGACTGGTGGGCAATGCGGCTAAGACAAAGTACATGCTGGTAGGTGGGACTGAGCGAGACAGGACAAGCCTTGGCAGCAATGTTACGATAGACGGGGATTCTTTCGAGGTGGTAGAAGAATTCGTCTACCTCGGTTCCTTGCTAACGGCTGACAATATCGTGAGCCGTGAAATACGAAGGCGCATCATCAGTGGGAGTCGTGCCTACTATGGGCTCCAGAAGAAACTGCGGTCAAAAAAGATTCACCCCCGCACCAAATGTACCATGTACAAGACGTTAATAAGACCGGTGGTTCTCTACGGACACGAGACATGGACGATGCTCGAGGAGGACCTGCAAGCACTCGGAGTTTTCGAGCGACGGGTGCTAAGGACGATCTTCGGCGGCGTACAGGAGAAAGGTGTGTGGCGGAGAAGGATGAACCACGAACTCGCTGAACTTTACGGCGAACCCAGCATCCAGAAAGTGGCCAAAGCCGGAAGGATACGATGGGCAGGGCATGTTGCAAGAATGCCGGACAACAACCCTGCAAAGTTGGTGTTTGCTAACCATCCGGTTGTTACAAGAAGGTGTGGAGCGCATCGAGCACGATGGGCGGACCAGGTGGAGCGTGATCTGGCGAGTGTTGGGCGTGACCGACGTTGGAGAGCTGCAGCTGCAAATCGAGTATTATGGCGGCAAATTGTTGATTCAGTATTATCATGAATTTGATGTTAACTAAATAAATGAAAAATGAATCTTGCTGGACCAACATGGATTTTTTCCCGGACGGTGCACCTCGACCAATTTGGTTTGGGTTCACCTCACACAGTGATCGGCAGCGTACACGGACCTTAAGGCCGGTTTCGATCGAATAAATCATCAAGCGCAATACAATATTCTTGAACATTTCGATGCTTCATCGAGATTCGTTCAATGTCTGATATCATATCTGGTTGATCGTCGTATGAACTAGCCGTGTGCGCCGAGGGACACACTGGCGGCGGTGTGTATAATAATTCAAGGTAACGGGGTGCGAGAATCGCTACTGTCAGTTCTTAAAAAATCGTCAGCGCACAATAATTTGGTTTCTGTACTCAAAGCGCAAGTTTGAGCGAAAGTTTTTACCGTAAAAACATCAGGAGTTCAAAAAACTATCCCCATAAGAATTTTGCTAAAGATTTTTGAGAGATTCCTTACGGACGTCCTCTAGGAATGTTTCAAAGGATTCCTCTTGGCAGAAATTCACAAAGCCGCACGTAACTTTTTTTCAGTATTCCCTGAAAAAAAATTCCAAGAGATTCCTGGAGAATCCCTTCGATAAGAAGGTGACCCCACAGACAAACAGACGTAACACTCTGATAATTTCCATCGTACACCAATTTAACGGTCTTTTTCAAAATTTGATAGTTGGCCAACTGCCCAACCGTGGCGCTCGCATCGTTTTTGTTCGAGTTTGACGTTTGCTCACTACCGTCACCTAGTTGGTGGTCGGCTAAATATAGCCATTTTAGCATTGGGCGAATATGTTTCCGTGACTATGATTTGAACCGAAAAATGTTCGAAGTGTTACGTCTGTTTGTCTGTGGTGACCCACGCATTGACGGTTGTTAATCGGCAAATATCGTCGCCACATAACCGAAAGCAAATCAACGAATGCTGCGTAGGCTGTCACCAGTAGTATTGCGGAGGTATTAATCTCACATGGATAGGGCCGCCAATGGCCTTAGATAGTGCAGCTGCACTGGCATTCACAGACCGGGAAATAAAGGTACTGCCCATTAGAATATTGAGCGGAACATCATCGAAAAAATGTGCAAATGTACAGAGTTTGAAAGGTCACCTAAGAAATGAACAAAATGTGGTGGGAGTAAGTGAGAAAATCGTGAAAGCAGCAATCAGCAACCACGATGTGGATAACACGTTTTATCATAGACAGGAATTGGGTAAAAAATAAGGATCCTGCTAGCCCTCGTTTGGATAAACAAATAATGAAGATGCTTGAGCACAAGAAAAAAAAACCTTCTAACTTACACAAAGCGGGGTATGACCAAAAAAGTTATCATTTCGAATTCCAATTTTCATTGTGGCAAAGAGCGTTTGAATTTTCGATCCTATAGTAAACAGAATCAGCCAAAACGAAGCCCGAAACAAGTCTTTATATCGAATACTGAATTGCTCCGTTATAAAATACAAATGCTCCACACAAAATGAAATTGTACGCATAGTATATTGAATATTGCTCTATGATAAAAATAAATCGCCCCATTGAAAATATGGAAAAGCATCAAGCGTATTGTTAAACTGCACCATATAAAATATGAATTGCAAAAAAAAATGAAATTCTTCATAATTTCAAATTTCTGCACCACATTTTTTCTATAGAGCAATATTCAATTTACTGTGGGTACAAGTTTTGTTTTTTATGGAGTATTTTCAGTTTTACTTATTAGTGCAAAAATTCCCTTTTAATCAGAAAATGTTATGTTTTAAAACTTTCCATTAAAGGCACCGAACTTTCAAATTATAATGTTACTTATGAACAAGTTTTGTGTTTCATGGAACACATGTTTATTATTTATATAGAGAACATAATATTTGTCCATGGAGTGTTTCTAGTTTTTCGTGGGTGTAATCCGGCTTGGAACTTCAGCGTCAACACAAAACGTCACGCGATTTTTACAGAAGCGGCTCTCTCAATGTCATCGAATTGGGAGACGATGACCAAGAGAGTCTAGCAATACTCGCTCATTTTTCGGTCACGACGGAGCGTGACATGATTGTTAATTTGGCATTTACTAGTAAATTGGTTGATTTTGTTACAGTCTTAATTAAAGGATCGTGAACATAAGCCCACTTTATCTGTTCAATACAATGAGAGGCCTGAATTTGCTTAGATCAGGTGAAAATATTAATTTCAACACAGTATGAAAGCTAATGTCATGACGCTTGATCATTGCAAAATGACATGACGAAACGCGTTAATGCTCGTTTTGTCTTATGACGATGCCGAGGCCAACTTGGTCATCGCCATGGGGTGATCACGACTAATCATAGCGGTGGGTGCAATAAGTAGGCTGCCAACAACAAGTACAGAACTACAGTGATCAGTCGGATCAAAGACCATTCGGCCTAATGAACAATCAGCTTAATGACCTTCGGCTAAATTGACTGACACCTAATGATATGTAAGAAAGTACAAAAGTGTTGGTTCAAACTTACACACAGGCTTTGATAAATTCAGGGCTACATACTGTGGAGATAAAAAAAATCAATTTTTTCATTGCATAATCTGAAAGTATACTAGCTAGAGAATATATTTTCCAAATATCTTAAAGATTAGACCATTAGATCCAAAGTTACACTATACTGTAGCGCGCACCCTTCATAGGGACAAGGCAAAACGCTAAACTTTAAACCCGATTCTCTTGAAATAGTGTTCTTGAAAAGTACCGTTACGGTGATCACTTTTTTTAATTGTTCGTATCTGCAATCTCGAGGTACTGAACGGTTAACTCTAACGGAAAAAAAATCACGATATAAATCCATGTTACGTTTCGTGGTAACGGACAGTGTTTCCCAAACTTTTAGGAGGTATCGCCCCCTTGGAGCTTGAGAAAAACATTTTCGCCCCCTCCTAAAAGAGATTTGATTTTCCATGATAAAAGGCTGAAAATTTGCTTAGCGGAACTACTATTTTACACTACTGTGGCAAAACCGGTATTTAACAGGGGGAGCGACACTAGTTTTGCCAAGCAAAAAAACCTCAAAGAAAAAGCTGAGAAAAGCCCAAAAAAGTAGTTAAAACCCGCAAAAGTTTTGCGGGTTTTACCGGTTTTTTTTTTCGACTTTTTCGGCTTTTTTGGGGGTTTTCGGCTTGGCAAAACTAGTGTCGCTCCCTCCGATATTAATGTATCTAAATTAGTATCGCTCTCATTTTCATTGAGTTGCTTTGCAAATGCATCGATTTCTTGCATTTGAAAAAATATCGCATTATTGCATGTAAAAACAATACGTTTTGAAATCATGTTTGTGCTGTGCATATTCTTGAACAAAATCGGGCAAAACAGAACGTTATCTTCAACCAGATGTTTACTAGTGTTCAACACGCGAGATGTTTGGTTACAAGTACTCAAATAAGACTGGTGGCAAATTGAAAAAAACAATTACAAAAATATGCAAAAAGTACAAATCAGGAATATATTTATTTATTTATTTATTTATTTATTTATTTATTTATTTATTTGTTTATTTATTTATTTATTTATTTATTTCGTCAATCATTGTAGACTACAAGCTTAATGTATAAATTTACAGATATTGATACTTATATAACATTTTATGTGTCATTAGATCTACCATTTAGGACTTTCCTTAGCAGTGGTCTTGACATAGTTAAATCGATTAATTCGCAGTATTTGTTATAGATATTCATTAATGAGCTCATTGGTCCGTTTATTGCATATGAAGTTCGTAGCGGTTTGAGCTGGAATATGTTATGTAATCTTAAAGAGCGAAATGGAGCATAAAAATTTAGGCTCGCTAATAAATTTTCCGATTGAGTGCGTTGTGAGATGAGATCGTTTATAAAAGCTATACATGCAATTTCCCTTCTTTTCTTAAGAGTTTCTAAATTGATAAGCAAGCACCGGGACTCATACGACGGAAGAGAATAGGATGCCCATCCTAGTTTTCTTAGAGCAAACAGTAAAAATTGTTTTTGTACAGATTCAATACGATTTGAATGAACATCTTGATATGGAGACCAAACAACGCTACAATATTCTAGTATTGATCTCACATATGACACATATAGCGTCTTTATTGTGTAAGGATCTTTGAAATGATAGCTGAATCTTTTAATAAAGCCAAGCATACTTTGAGATTTATGAATAACTGAATTGTAATGATCAACAAAGGAAAGTTTAGAGTCTAGTAATACACCTAAATCTCTTACTTTGGTTTGTCTTACCACTTGTTCATTGCCCAGCAAGCAGTTGAAATTGGATGGCTCGCGCTTCCTTGTAAAGGATATTATGTAACACTTTTTGACATTAATATCAAGCAGACTTTTTGGACACCAATTATGAAAAACATCAACCTCGCGTTGAAATTCTGCTAAATCTGCCTTGTTCATTATTTCCATATATAACTTCATATCGTCAGCATAAATCAGAACTCTTAGTCGTTTTAATATGAGAGTTACATCATTAACAAATAAAATGAAAAGTAAAGGCCCTAAATGTGAGCCTTGTGGAACACCAGATGTTGCATGGACGTGATTAGATATCTTTCCTTTAAACTGAACTGACTGTATTCTGTTTGATAAATATGATTCAATTCATGTCAGAAGTTCACTTGAAAATCCCGCGCGTTGTAGTTTGAAAAGCAATAGTTTGATGTCAACTCTATCGAATGCTTTGGTAAAATCAGTGTATAACGCCTCGACATAGTTTCCACGGTCCATAGCAGCAAAAGTGAAATTCACGAACTCAAGCAAATTAGTTGTTGTGGATCTAGATTTAAAGAAGCCATGCTGACTATTTGTAATACCATTTTTGACCTGATTAAATATTTTTTTATATACAATGGCTTCGAATAACTTTGGAATGCATGAGATGAATGCAATTCCACGATAATTTTTTATTTCGGAACGCTTACCGGATTTAAAGATTGGTATTAGAAACGATTGCTTCCATTGCAATGGAAAAACACCACTAGCAAGAGAGTTATTGAAAAGCCAAAACAAGGGCTTAACGAAAGAGGTAGTGAGCTTCTTCAAAAGAAAAGGAGGTATTCCATCCGGCCCTGGTCCTTTTGAAGAATCCAACCCTTCTAATGCAGTTAAGATCTCCTGCACTGTGATAGAGCTGACTGAAATATTACTTGTATGTTCTGGCAAATAGTCGAAGTATTCTCGATCGAAAGAATCATTAAATGCGATATAGTTATCTTGAAAAAACTTGGCAAAATTATTGCAGATTTCTTGACTATCACTACTAACAACCTCTTCAAACACCATGCACGACGGAAAGTTATTATTTAGTTTTCATTTTACTATTGGCAAAACTAAAGAAAGCTTTTGGGTCATTCTTCACGTCATTTTCGATTTTCGTATTGTAACTCTCGTATGCGTTTTTAATTTCAGTATCAAGCAACTCACAAATGTTAATATATTGCTCTAGATTCTCCGCGGAACGATTTCTTTTATAAGCTTTGTGCATTTTTTGTTTTCGGTTTCTTAACTTTTTTATGTCTCTCGTGAATAAAACGGGGTTTTTAGAGTTGATCGTCATCTTTTTACGTTTCTTCGGTACTATTTCATCCAATATGGCGAATAACTTTTCGTTAAATATGTTCACACTACAACTCATATTCATATTGTTTTTTAATAAAGTTTGCCAATCCGTTTCATTGAGTTTGTTTTGAATGCTATTGAAGTCACAGTTTTTAAAATCGAAAGCTAATTCAAATCCGCAGTCAATTGGTCGTGTGGAGACAGGATGATTCAACAATGAATATTCTATAGCGATATGGTGTTTCTCATTTTTCCATAAGGGATAAAGGGCTTTGTCTACATGAAAGTTCTCTGTGCAGCTGGTAAATAATAGATCTAAGTAAACATTAAGTTCATTACACACGTGATTAACTTGATTTAACCCAAGTAGACTGGTTTTGTCAAAAATGAGCTGCAATGTTTCGTTATCACCGATGATAGGGAGCAACAATGATTCGTTATCTACATCGACCATGAAATCAACGGAATTTTGATTGAAATCTCCATATACATGAATATGATTTTCAGGATCCATGTCATTTGCAACTACGTCTAAAGTATTGAAAAATTTCTCATATGAAGGCTTTTTTGCATGTTGTGGTGGGAAATACACTGATACAAATATATGAATCTCGTTACCAAGGCGAACCTTAACCCAAACGTCATCAAATTCCTTATATTTGTTTGTTTCAATTAAGTCAGCATCCAACTTAGTATTGACAGCAACGACTACTCCGCCACCAGATTTTTTATCACACCAAGCCAAGTTGCGATCACTTCTGAACACATTATATAAATTTCCAAAAACTTCCTCACTTTTTATACTATCTGTCCAGCTTGTTTCGGTGCCTAATATTACATTGTACATGCAAGAATTAACTTTCTTATGTATTTCATTTATTTTATTGACACCACGCATCCGGTTAAAATTTTGACAGTAAATTAATGTTTCGCTTAAAGTATTTTGATTTACCGGAACATCACGAATGACACTATCATTATCACTATCACCCTCACGTTGTGAAGTCGTCAAGTCCTGTACAGCATCGGAAACCAGAGAAATGTTGTCATGTTTTTCCTCCAAAGGGTACGTCAATTCCGATGAAACTACGTGTGTCTACACGTACACGCTTCGCAAGATCCTGGTTGATTTCCTTCAGCTACGATGTGGAGTGAGTTTTTAGGGCCATCCGGATTCAGCGTTTCTCGTTTTTCAAATCGTATCTTCGGACGATAGTTAAGTGGTGGACGGGAAAATTGATGTTTTGCCGCCGCAAGAAGCTCCCGGTCGGGTGGAAGGTAATTTGATTCTCTGTGATTCATAAAAGAGTTGTCATGATACCTCCGACTCCCAAAGACCGTGCGAGGAAGGTCAATGTTAGAACTGCTGTCATATCGGCTTACATTTACCGGTCGGCAATTAATGGTATGGCAGTTTTTAAAGTTGTTGCTGGAACTCGATGGCATGCAGTCGGTGTCACTATGGGGATTGCGTGTAGGTGTGGAGCGATTTGTATTATTCCGTTTGTTATGTCGGCGTGCTTGTTTTTTGCGTTTTCTGGCCCTTTCCGCTTGCTTTTGCTGACTTAAGCGGTGCGACGCACGTCGGTCATAGTCAGTCCAGTCAACTTTCCACACATCTTTTGACCCTAATTTGCGCCAACCGGAATTGGGTTTTATCGCAGTGTCAGTATTTTTGGCATCCGAAATTTTACCTCGGTCTAGATCAGCAGCTTCAATTCCTTGTTGTGCCAATTCATGCAAAAGGCTAGGCTTCTCCCTCTTCTGTAAATCTCGCGTTATAAATATTTGTCTCCAGGCAATTAACCGCATTTGCCACTGACTTCATTTTATTCAAAATATCATTAGCAACAGTATTGGCTAATGATTGTAGCTCTGACAAAGCGTCAAGTGCTAGATTTGGCTGACTGGTGTTGTGTTCATTACAATGGGCAGCCATGTCAATAGTTAGACTGCTCAATGTCTGAACTTCGTTACAAATCTTTTTTAAATCATCACATAGATCTTTAGTTAAAGCCTCCACAAAATCTTCAATGTGCTTTTTTGTTGATTTCATGGATATATCAAACAATCCAGTTAAATGGTGTATTTTCAAATGTAGTCAGCTTTGCTCAGTAATCGAAAATAAAGAAAAGGCCAGTGATCCAAATTGAAAAACTTCCTCTGAATTGGAGAACTTTTTATTGTCAAATAAGTAGACATCTATCAGTCATTACTCGGTTTGAGAGAATTCAACGCTGAATTTGTGGAAAATTTGCAAATAAGCTGCTAGTAATAAGCAATGCCAAGCTTCTCTGAAATATTTTCAAACAATGTATGACAACTTTCACCCGAAAAGTGTTCTAAGATTCATCTTAAAATTCATGGTTTTGATAGAAAGTTCCATAAAAACGCTTAAAAACAAAACTTTTTTATCAAGTCAAAAAAAACTGTGTCCCTTTCATTATTTGGACAAAAATAAATAAATAATTTTCTTCACCGAAGTTTCTTCATATACATTTTATTAAATCTTCAGAATCCCTACCAATTCTTTCGAAAAACCGTGTAGCATTCTTATTTGATTTTTTTTTCTTGAAATTTTGCCAAAAAGTCCACATAAACATCACAAATTCTTCAAAAATTCAATCGATCTCGAAGCAAACATTTTTTAATAATCTTGGAAACAAAAAAACCTTGAAATGCCAGGAATTTTAATGATTCAATTGACATTCTGGACTTGTATTTTACTACTTCTGATATTTCTCAATTAATTAAAAAATCGCCCCCCATTTCAGTATTTTCGCCCCCCAGTTTTGGGTTTTCAAATTTTCGCCCCCTTTGGCCTGATTTTCGCCCCCTGGGGGGCGATTTCGCCCACTTTGGAAATCACCGGGCTAGATTGACTTCATTGCTTTGAGCTAGATTAAAGATATCGGCAGTTGATTATTGGAATTGGTCGGCTGATCATTCAGTATATATAATGATGGATGATTAATTTTAATAAGCGTTTGGATTGCATCTTATAGTTGTTATGTGAAACCTGATTTGATTTGAAACCTTTATCTCATATAGCTGACAATAATGTAATTGAGGGGGTTAGAAGCAGAGGGGTGTAAGTGACAAAAATCCACTTTCGAGTAAATGAGGTTTAAAGTTTTTCACCAATTTTTCATCCCATACAAAATGTATGGAGTTTCAAAATCAACCTAATTTTCCCTGATTTATTGTAATTTTTCCAATAACCGTAGAAACAATCTTAAAAAAGTGCCTGAAAGCTTGAAATCTGAAGAATTTTATGATATGCTCAGCTCAAAATCGACAAAATGGTCACTTACACCCCTTTGATTCTGGGCCCCACAATTCCAAATGGCATACAAAATCAGATATGTACCATTGATTTAGGACTACTAAATAATAGATTGTTGTTAGATTCAGAGCCTTTGGTTACTCGAGGATACAGACGAAACCATTAGGGTATTCAATTTTTTATAATACCACAACTAAGGCGCTGTCGATAAAGTACGTAGACTTATTTTTGGTAATCTCAGACTGCCTTTTCGAAGACGTTGGCCAGAAACCATTTGTCCCCTTCCCTCATTAGAGTCTACGAAGTTTATAGACAGTTCGTGGAGCCGGAATGCATTCTGCTGTATACATACAATTAACTGCTTTCCTAACCAATGCTAGTACTGGATGGAAGCCAGGGTACTCGTGGTCACATTGGACGATTTTCAATATCTTATCGAGGAGCTGAAAAACCGTGCTGCGGATATTCCGGAAGGGGGAAGTGTAGAAGTTCTATGGAGTGCCAGCAAGGACGTCTTTATCATCACCGGCGACGGGAATGATTTGGGTGAGCTACGCACCCAGGGAAAGCAGTGGATCGCAAATGATACCTGGAGGAAGAAAGAGGAGCGAAGGAACGCCAAAGCTGTGAAAGAGCGAGCAAAATCACGAGGGGTCAAAGCCGTAGCCCGTCAGCACCATTCGGCTGAAACGTTCATGGAGACGGGACAGAAGAATGTCGGTGGACTCCCTAGCCGACGAAGGCGAGAAAGCCACAAACACTGGCGACATCCGTCGCCTCTTAGTGGAACTAAGATGAATGCAACGATGCCCGTAAAAAACACATCTGGACAGCTCTGGACCAACTTTGTATGGCTTTTTGAAGTGTTGGCCACGCCATCAACACCTCAGCACGATCCGCCAAGACTTCAACGCATTACCCGAGTCAACACCGAATCTCCATCAGTGCAAGAGACAGAAACAATCATCCATAGCATGAAATCGAACAGAGCCCCGGGGATTGATCGCATAGACACGTAGACGCTCAAAGCTGACCCCGTAGTACCTGCACAACTTCTGCATCAATTATTCTGCAACATGTGCATACGTGACATTTCCGGCCGACTAGATGCAAGACGTAATAAGAAAAGGTACCCAAAAAGAGTGACCTGACTGTATGCGATAAATGGCGGGGCATCATGGTACTGTGTATCGTTCTCAAAGTTCTCTGCAAAGTGATCCTTAGCCGGATACATGAGAAGATTGATACAACTCTACGATGGCAGTAAGCGATTCTGTTTGGACCGTATTGTCAAACTCCGTTCCATTTTCCGGCAAATCAATGACTTCCAAAAATTTCTTTACCTGGTGTTAATTAAGAAAAGTCTTTTGACCGCCTCAATCACGTAAACATGTGGCAAACCTCCCAGATGCAAGGTTGTCCCTGAGAAAATCATCGGCCACATTGGAGCACAGTACAGAATTTTCGTGTAGAGTACTGCACAACGGTGTCTTGTCGGTCGTTGCTGGAGTGAGGCAAGGATGTACACTATCACCGCTATTTTTCAAAAGATTCATCAAAACCGAAAAATCTCTGAGAGTGGTTTTTGCCAAAAAATGTAATTAGCCTTAGATTTTCTGTACTATATCAACCATCACAGTTCATAAAATAAAGATTTTGTTCTATATATTCAATTCTACAGAAAAGCTTTCCATCTTTATACTATTTAATTGAGGTTCATTTCTTGGTATGTTGCATTCACTGCCATACATCGGTTCTAGGAAACGGTAACATGATCACTATCAGGGGAACGCAAAAGTTCTGCAGGATAAAAAAATCCCATCTGCAGTGCAATGTTCCACCTGGATAAACCACAGATTGGTTGTTCGAAATTAAGGAAAAACCCTTTGCTGCGGTAGCGATGTTCATCCCCACACAGAGCAGCATCAGCGCACCAAACGAGCGAAAGATGTTCATAACGATTTTCTCCCGTTTTTTAGCACCCGCTGAAATCCTCCCATACAGAGGTAGTCGTGGTTTGTTGTGGTAGGAACCCTGACTGCATACAGTTTGCCACTACGAACACGACTATGTGCAAAACTGAATGTAGTTCTCAATCTGCGATGCAATATGCGATGGGTTGTATGCCCATCAGATTTTTTCGAGAGATTCACGCACAGCGCGTCCTACCGGACTCGTTCATTTTCCACGTCACCCTACCCAACACTCGAAACTGAAGCAAATTTTGAGGAATCATCATCCAGTAGTGGGTAAAACACTACACTACTGACTCTCAGGTCGAGTAACCAAGTTCGCCACATAGCTGCTGGAAGCGAGAATCACTTTTTTCCCAGTTTCGTTTGCGTCTAGCTCGTCTGATGGTGCAAAGAACAGCTTCGCGAATGTTGCAAACATTCTGCCGCACCAAAACATATAGCGCTTCGCATCCTCAGACCTCTAGATCCCGGTACTCCGAACAGTGGGAAAAAGGCGAATCAAAACGGGGCCTTTTTGATGTGGTGTTAAGTTATTAGGAAAGTCTGAAAATTATTATTGAAAAGTGGATGAATATCAAACTTTAGGAAACTATCTACATATTCAGTTTTTTTTAATGTACGTATACTTCTGGAAATCTCAACTACCAAGAAACCGGATCAACAGAACACGCAAATTCGCAGAATTTTCCCGTTGTGCACCGGTTGCCGAGCGCCAAAAAACGCGACCAAACGGTAACCATCATAGGTGATGGCCACATCAACCTACAGTCGAGCTAACAACACACAGCGCAGCATCCCTGATAGTGGTAGGTAGGTCGGGTATCTAGTAGTAGCGCAAATGTGGGAATCGTCCTCGCCTCGTCAGAACTAGCACGGGACCGAAACGACCGAACGAGCGAACGAACGAGTGAACTGAACACAGCGAAAATTTAATTATGAAATTCTTGAAATAACGTAAATTTGGAGATAATGAAAACTTTCGTTTCGATTACTTTGTAGGTAGAAACCGTCGACCACCGGTAGAACGACGATAGCGATGGCGATGGCTGCGAATCCAGCGGGTTCGGTCCGGCAAGTTACCCGAACTAGAATCGCTGTTTCGCGCTGATGATTGTGTGTACCCATATACAGTGGTGGATATTTTTGCTCAGGGTATTCTGTACATTATCTGGCAGGGCTTCGTTCGACCAATTGGGTTTTGGGATCCCATGGTAACGGGCTCGTTGGACCGTGTTGTTGGTCAGGATGCAAAACCTTCGGCAGGATGCAATAACGGGAGCATATGAAGGTTTTCGGAAGGATGAGAGCTTTTTAGGTGTTTACCTGTAATTACCTTTTACTCTCGGTTGGGTAAGCTATGCACATTATTCGAGACGAGAAGGATGTGGTTTTTAGGGAAAAGGTTCAAGGTGTTTTAATGATGATGATTTTAATAGATTGCAAGAGCAGATTACATGAAAAATACGTATTTGAAATAAGGACATACAATTGTGCAAACGAGATAGATCATCAACTTGGTCTGATTGTAATTTCATTATCTGTACTGCTTGACACCCGCTTGATGATACTTGCTCCCAGATAACGTATTTGTCTGATACGGTCAAGATTAGAGGAGACTGGGGAGACTTGATCCCTTTTTCTTAATTTACCTGAAACTTTAATAAACACAAGACTAAATCCCTTTTTTCGTACAGAATGGCAGATAAACATTTTTTGCAAGTTAATACACAACAGAAGGCCTTCAAATTATTGTTAAAGTTTTCAAAACTGTGTTTTTATGGAGGCATGTCTTATGATGTATGTATTTTTCAAAAATGGGTCACAATTGATCCCCTTTTGAGCACATGGTTAATTTAAAGGGAAAGTAATTCCAGAAGCTTCCTATTAATTTTCTTTTCAAGTATTCTTGTATTTTTGATGAATATGGTGTATTTGAAATTGTAAAACTTCCTTAAATTGTTAAGGATATGCCGTATTTTGAAAATGGGGAGACTTGATCCCACTTTTTATGGTGTGTAATAAAAAAATAATTATCTGACACGTTTTATCATTGAATATACTAAAATCCCGAGTAAATAGAGGCTTCCAAATAGAATTTTATTTTTCACATGAATAATGTGCGTGTAATCCTCGAGGGATCAAGTCTTCCCATGTCACTGTTGTATGTACTAAGCTGCATTATTTAAAATATTTGTGTAACAGCCTTATTTGGATAAATACGTTTGATAGTATATTATTTACACTATGTGCTGTTAAATTTTGACACTTTTTTTGCGGGTTTGTTCATCGGCTTTCTTAAGCAAAAAAAGCCGATGAACAAACCCGCAAAATAACTAGCAACGGTGATGATCCATATAGAACAATAAATTTTGACACGATTTGGTTCAATTTTCACAAATTTATTGAGATTTTTCGGAATCGCCAAAAAGATTTCTGAAGGGCTGAAAACAAACCATCAGACATTAAAAAATAATGCAATGCGCAATCAAAATCACTTGTAGCCAAAACATTGTCGTCTGCCCAGATGTAGTTTTGGAAAAAATATGCTAGAAGAAAACTGTCTTTGATTCTGAGAAAATATGGGGGGAACAAGTCTCCCCAGGGATCAAGTCTCCTCAGTCTCCCCTACTGAGCACCATTAGCTCAGGAAAATTAAAAAAATCGATATTTTTCAATACCCCACGCTGAACAGTATCATCATATAGTACCTACTGTCATGCTGGTTACTCAAAGTTTCCAATTGTTTCGGGAAAATCCCTCCCATGCCTTATAATTTCACGAAATTTCTCTGTAATTATTGCCCTTCCCCAACTTTTGATAGAGTTCCTTCTTTGAGTTGAGCGAGAATTCTTCTTTAAGTTTCTAGAAAATTCTCCAGGATTATTTCCAGGTTCATTGCTGGAAATTCCTTTGGGGATTCTTCTAGTGGTTGTAAAAAATCTGGAATGTTATTTGAATGCTTACTGGGTTTCGACTGTTATGATATAGAATTTTGGGAGATGGCTTAGCAGTCTTGGTGGGAATTAAAAACGAGTTGTTTAAATCTTTCCCGACGTTTCGATCCGTTTGGGATCTTCCCTTGAAAAAGATCCCAAACGGATCTAAACGACGGGAAAGATTTAAACAACTCGTATTTAATTCCCACCAAGACTGCTAAGCCATCTCCCAAAGTTCTGTTTACGAAAAGAATATTATTGCAGGATTTAATGATTTAAGCAAGAATTCCTCTAAGGATATCCCATAGGGGCTCTCAACCTTTTTGAGGTGGCGACCCCCTTAAAGAATTTTCAAAACGTCTAAGAACCAATGAAAATTTATAGAAGAAAATTTGAATTAAATAAACAAAGTAGTACAGTGGCGTAGCCAGAAATTTAATGTGGGAGAGGTTTTCAATTTAAGGGACTTTCAATTTGACTTGTAGCTGAAAAATAGCGACGCGGACGAAATTTTTTCCTTCTAAAAGCGTTTTATACTGAAAATTTGTTCCTTAAATTGTGGCTTTGGGGGTGGCGGTTGAGGGTGTGGCAGTGGTTAACCCTAGAGATAAGCAAAATTTGTAATTCTTTTAGAAACTTATTCTGAAATATCCCTCAAGACAGTTTGACTGACGAACTACAACAGAATTCATGATCTTTTTCTTCTTTAGGATGATGAATTTTACCAAAATGGAGTATTCTAACCAATACTAGCATAAATATGTTTGAAAAAAATCCTCCTATAAATATTGAACAACACTTTCTCATCAAGTCAGAAAAAAAACTCTCCTCCTCCTACAATTCTAGTCAAAATAAATCTTAAATATTCACTAAAAATACTCTGAAATTAAATCGATTAGAAACTTCTGAATAGATTTTTAGATTTCCGAGTTCAAAAATGCTTTTAGTCTCCAGAAACACTTACACAAACTGTTTCCATGCATGTAAAAACTTTAAAATTCTGTATAATTATGTAGATTTTCGAGATGTTTTGAACGAGCATTTATTTGAATCCTTAAAAAAATCTTAGAACTATTAGGAAATGAATAAACATCTGGACATGTATATTAAACCTACTGAAAAAATCGCCGTTTTTTGCAGTATTTTCACTCCCCCTCGTCCCGATTTTGCGCACTCTGGGAATCACTGGTTCATACCCATCTCTTATATTCACGTGGTATTGATTACCGATATAGAAAATAACCGTGAAACAAAGTTACATAAAAATTGGCATAATTAGCGCGAAATAGACTAAAAATTTACCAATTTTCTTGGTAACACCGCGGCCCCCCTGAATTGGCTCCACGGCCCCCCAGGGGGCCGCGGACCACCGGTTGGGAACCCGTGCCTTAAGAGTTTTAATAGGATTTTTTTTTTCAAGTATTGTTACATATCCCAACTAACATTTATTGTGAATGTAAACATCAACAAAGCGCCTCAATATGGCTTGATGCTGAGTCACTGTGTTGTACATATGGACGGAAGCTTCTAAGAAGGCCCTATACCAATGAATCTGGCGAACTCAATTCACACGTATATGCTGTGCGAGCATAGCTCTTCTCTTGGCTCCTATGTAACAACTAACTAAAGAACACCTTGAGAACCCAAGTAACAATCTTGATTCTATTTGGTTTTATTTGTTTTTATGATAGTTTTATCGAAGCATTACATATTCTAGTTGATCTTATCGGAGATTCAGCTGAGCACAACTATTCTTCAACAATATGTGGTTTTAAAAACACCTCCAAGAATACTTGGGATTCAGTCCATAAAACCATAAACACAACAAGAACTGTTGAACTTATTATCAGTTTTATAAGGCTCTCGTAGTTATCTTCAATCAACCATTCTTGATCAAGAGTAACTGTTCTCGAGTGAGAACAGTTTGATTAGTAGAAAAATGAAAAAAAAACTTGGGCATCAGATTATATTTGTCATCGATCCTTTATCGCTACCAACCAGGAAAATGCGTCCCGAAAACCTACCTTAATACTGTGCAGTGTCAAGCTCCTCCGTATCCGGCATCCGAAAAGATATCGGTTTGGTCATTTGACGTCGATTCCCGTGTACTCGGTGATCAATTCATCCGAATACATTTTATTGCCGACATAATGAAAATCAATTTCTTACCTGACCGGAGGAACGTTGCACTGCATAGTGTCAAAGAGGGTTGCGGGACAGGTGCTCCCGGTGGACAGCGATCCCTGGCTGTAGAAGAAATTTGTAAAATGAGGGAGCCCAGTTTTTGATTGCCGGCTAACATATATAACACACAATCCATCGCGGTCTGATGGAATTATTTGTTTGTTTACAATTTGGCATCTAGATTTATGACGTTCTCGGCGGAGTTTGCATAAATCTGCAATAAGAAAGTCATAAATCGGTGTACTCTTGAGTAACACTTCCTCAACTTGATCAAGTTGAAATAAACTTAAGACGTTTTTTTGGCGCTTTTGGCGAAGAACGTTATAAATCTGAGGACTCTTGAGTTACACTTTTTACTCTTGATTGAGTTGAAAGGTATTTAAGACGATCTTATGGTGATGTTTATTAAAACCACCGATAATCAATGACAACTTCGTGAATTTCAATGGAAGCCATATTGAAAAAACTCATGAATAATGTTCTCGTGATTTGAAATATTAATTTTAAAGATTCTCCCATTGCATTATTATCGAAGCGCGTTGCAATTTTTGGAAGCATCTTGCAACACATATACGATAAATTTCGCGTGGCAGTTAACACTCTTGTTATACTACGGAAGTATTCCCATTTTATGTTAGAAACTAATCCCAATAATAATGTTGTATCATTAATTTTCATGAAGTTTTTCCCGAGTCACTTTTAATTTTCCTGCAACATAAAAGCTGCAGCAGCAACAGAAACTGTCAGAAGCTCAATTTTATTATCGTTTTATGGTACACTCGAAGAGCTCTAGAAGGAGATACCAATTCGCCTATTGCCGGGGCCCGTGGCGTAGTTGGTCACACGTTCGCTTTATATGCGGATGGTCATGGGTTTGATTCCCAGCCCCGGCACTTGCAATTTTTCGTCAGTTGCTTTTCCCCTGAAAGCAACTGACACTGACCCTCTTCTGAGTCCCATGGCTCAAACGGACCCGGATACCTGGACATCGGCGAACTGCTACTCATAATGGACCCCCAATCGGACTTGGAAAGGAACAACGGCCATCCATCATCATCCTTGTGCTCATCATTCTACTAGGTATAAAGTAGAAAAAGTGAAAGCAGCAGAACCAGTTCGATAAAGTAGAATAGAATCTAGGCGCTGTACAAAAGTGCAGCTGTCAATTGAAATTGCTCACGTAGTGCCCAAGTGGACAATAGAGCTGTAGATTAGGTTAAGTGATTAAGAATAAAAAATAAAACAACCACTACAAAAAAAAAAAAAAAGTTTTCCAATGATTTAATTCGCCTAGAGGACAACTTGGGAAGTACAACAGGTTTTAAGATAATCTTAAAATGAGTTCTCCAAGACTACCTTAGGATGGGCCTCTTTCGTCTTATGGTGGGTTTATGATTGTTTTGACGTATTTATGAAGAGTAATTTGGTTTATGCTTGGTTTTAAAGAATAGGTGTTGAAGAATTCTTCAAAAGCATTATAAAATTAATTTTGTTACTTGGGAAGGCCCTTTTTCAGCCTTTTCACTGTTAATAGTTATGTATACGGCATCCCCAAATTTATTGATTGAATTTAATTAGGTTACGAATACCGTGACGCAATACATGTGGAACTGAAACTATCGCTTTAAAAATGGAATAATTAAAGTATGTACATGCCGCAATATGGAATCGAACTCCTGATCTTCGTATCCACTGGTTCCGCTGATGTCCTCGCCGCCACACTGCTATGTATAAATAGCAAACGCAATAATGTTTACATTCAACAAGCTGTGTTATTGCGCCAACAAGTTCTTCGTCACAGCTTCTAGCTGAAAGAGTGTTCTTTAAACAATTACGAAGCGCAGCTGTTTTGTGTATTGTAAGGATTTGCTTTCAGCCCTTACCTGCTATAGCCCGGCAGGGCGGCCTAAAGCAGGGTACCTCCACTAAATTCTGGATTTCGGATGGAATTTAATGATAAAATAAATAATTGTGCAATTTTAATTACTTATATTCTAATCTGACCTTTTACCCCGTTTTCCCCTTTGCACTTCGGGTTCGGTCGACTTCGTTGGGGCCCTTGCTGCAGTGGTGGTGGTCGGCACGATGGTCGTCGGCTTCTGCTTCACACGGTTTGTGCGGAGCTTCCTCCTTCTTCTTCTTTCTTCTTCTCTTGCACTTTTCTTCTGGGCACTTTTAGACCGCAAAGCGGTCGTCCTTTGCGTTTAGCTAGGGGGAAGAGCGGGCTCCTTTGTCGGATCCCCCCTAGCGACGGTGGCGATAAAACGCCGGGCAAGTTACTCGCCGTAACTAGCCCTGGTAGTAACCGCAGTTAATACCCAGGAAAACACGCCCCTTTGTGAATTCCTGCTTCGTCCTTCTTGACTATTAACTGTAGGGGCGAGAAACTCAATTGACTGAGCCCCCACAGTAAGGACGGAAGGTGTTTGGACCTTTGACGATACCGCAATGGCGGTGGTCCACACCTTGAGCACTTTCACAAGCACTTCACAGTTCCCGAACCGCGGGCCGGCACTTTTCCCTTTGGGAACTATTGAAATGCGCACTCCCGACGTGGCTGGGAACAACCATCCAGCAGAAAATAAAACGACACGGGGATTTAATTGCACTTTTTTCCGGACCAATTGATGCGGGAATCAAAATTGTGTCCGTCGCGCTTCGCGGTTCGTAACTTTCTTCTCGTTCGACCAAAACAAAACACCACACACCACATATCCACCGTATGCAATTGTTCTCCTGCTTGTTGCTGCTGATGTGTGCCTTTGAGTGGGGAGATTGGGGGTCAAATGCCTCACCGATACAATATATATACGAATTTATTACCCTAATTTTAACCAAATAAATATCAAAAAAGTAAATATAAAAACAAACAAATTAAAATGAACCAAAACACAGTGGTGTTCACAAATTTAGAACAAAATTGTAACCACGGGTTACAGTATTTGGCAACATTTCAAAACGTACTGTATAAAAGCAGCTGTTGTATTGGTTGGGACTCTTATTCGCACATCTTCTGGCAAATCTTCCGGAGTTGGATTAAAGTGTAATAAAAGCAACTCAAATAATTTCACAGCACTGAGATGGATAGCTGTAAAGTATCTGTGTAGCAGCTATATATCACGCTTACAGTTTGTTTTGACAATAATTATTTGTGGATACGACTGAGGTTATGTACTGTCTCGGTTTGGCTTCGCAGTCTTAAGGGGAATGGAAAACACTAGTTTTTTTTATTATTCCCGACGTTTCGGTCCGTTTGGGACCTTTTTCAAGGGTTCTAAAAGTTTAATACAAAGTTACAATAAGTTATAATACATTTAACATTTAAGAGACGAACCAGCCAAGGGCTGAAAGTCTCTTTAATAAAGACAAATCAAATCAATTTGACATTTAGAAGAGACATTTACGAATCTTTAAAGTTTTCTGGTCAAAAATGAATTAATTTGACAATAATGTTAACATCCGACAAGCTGTGTTGGTATACCAACCGTGTCCTTATTACAGCTTCTAGTTGTAATGATATCGCATAACAGCCTTCAAAGCGTTGCTGGTTTGTGGATTTGTTAGTGGAAGTGGGGACTCCCATTCAATTTGTTCAAGTTTTCACATCTTCCGGAAAGACTTCCCGGAGTTGAAATAGAGCGCAGTAAATGCAGCTCAAGTGATAAGTGATTGATCTCTGAAATCCGAGTTTGGTACCTGTATTGTGCTTGTTTTGCAGCCGTGTATTAGCGTATAGTTTATACTTGACTATCTAGCATAGCATAGCATAGCATAGCCGACCGTACACATCCTGGAGTGGCTGTCGATAGAGGCGTTAAATGCGCCAGAAAATTTGCCTGGGACTTGACAAACCTTCATTGAACGACCTCTTTGTTCGACACCTGGCCAGGTCCTTACGATCAGCGGGGATGGGTAGGAAATGTTGATTAGATATCTACTCAGAATATGTCCAAGAACTTGGGCCACTTCATAGATATCTGGAGTTGGAAGTTGGATGGGGTTTTATAGGATGCTTTCCTTGGCGAAAAAGCAGATAATTGGTACATTTTTAGAATATTAATATTTTGATTTACCTGTATTAATCTGAAAAAGAAAGTTTTTAATTATGTGATGTGGTGTATAGTTTAAACTTGACTATCTTCCCTTTTATTCAGTGTTGACTGCTTCAGTTCGATTATTACACAAAAGTTACATACTCTTAAGAGTGCTGAAAAGTAGCACTTTTCGGCACCTTTACCAGAACCCATTTATCGATAAGTTTCGCGACTACCGTAGACACAGCTGCTGCTTCTACATCCTCTGAGCAGCTCGAATCTGAATAGGGACTATTCAGATTCGGGTTAGGACTGCAGCAGATCAGGCGTAGAAACAGCAGCTGAAGCAACTTATGCTCTTGCCCATGCTGTGGTATGACGACGACAGGATGATAAAAATTTCTGACACCTACCCTATCATAGCCTACCTGATCAAACAAAAGCACCACGCTAACGCACATGAATGCTGGCACGTGATTCCTCTTGATACATGCTCATGTAGCAAGAAAAGGACATACTGATTGGGTATTTTTCGCAATTACAAAAAACTTTGTATGCAACTCGTTGCAAAACTCGATTTTTTTCAGCACTCGTCGTATTTATCCAACTCGGCAAGCCTCGTTGGATAAATGTATGACTCGTGCTGAAAAAAATATCATTTTGCAACTTGTTGCATAAATAACTATTATGCAATGATATTTTCATTATACAACTCACTTGGGTTGCAAATACATAAATAAAACGATTCTCTGGGATTCATTCATAGAATATTTCTGTATTTTGAAACAATGGATAGATAGAGAGTTGGTGTCTTCGGCAAAGATATTTGTATTGAACATATCTACAGCTTTGCCAAAGACATCAAATTAAAAAACCGTCAAATGAAAAGTTGGAGTTTACAGCGCCGCCTGTGGAAAAGTTGTGAACTAAAATCAAACGTGCCCTATTGTAAGACAATTTTCATTCGAAGTCTCCGTGCGTTGCATGGAATGCATAAAAAGTGCTATGAGATCGGTGAGAAACCAAATGGAAGTGAAGTGGCCGGAAAACTTATTTCTCTGTTGGTCCCACCCTAGGCCTATTGGTTAATGCCACCGAATGTGTCGTCGTGGGAGATCCGATGAAGGCTAAGGCCGGCAAACTGCATGTGCGGTCCGCAGTCCTGCCGTGGCGTCATGTGGCTAGCTCCGGTGTAAACCGTTTGGGGCCCGGAAAATTCACCGTTGGGATACACTGAAATACTGTTACACACTTACAACACTAGCAGATAAAGTAAAACCATTTATTATTCAGTTGATCTGGGGGAAAATAAAGGGGTTCTTGCATGAAAAAAATCAATAGGGGTACCCACTAAACAGATTAAATTGCTGCGTAAGCCATAATTTTCTGCTGATTTGAAATGTTTCATGATTTTGCCAATGAAAAAATCAAAGATTACCTTTGTGATCGCGACGTTTAATCCGTTTAATCAGTTTACGCTGTTAAGTGAATCCCCCTAAAATTCTTACAACCGGTATGCAAACTTTTAAGTCAAGTCACGAATTTGTTCAGGCTGTTTTCTGGTAGAACAGCACTTCTGCACGTGATCATCTAAATAGGCACGCGACTGGGTATTTTCCCCGTGTGACAACTTTTTCAGAAATTATTGCATGAATTCCAGAGGTTCGTTCAGGTAATGCTTCATTTATTCAAGGGTTTTCTCGGGCATTTATTTGACAATTCATATTGAAAATTGTTAAGAGAATAATCTGGTGGGCCCTTCAGATATTTCTCCAAGGGTTCCATCAAGTATTTCTCCAGACATTGCTTTGGATTTATTCAGAACTTTCTTCAGGAATAATTTTAGTTTTATGGTGAACTCAAATTCGTTGTGTTTGCGAAGTGATTTCTCTTGTGACGAGCTGAGAAATATCTCGATTTTACGATTAAAATACCTCGAATATTCACATTACTTGATTCGGGCGTTTGATCAGTCGATCCTTACTGCGTGCTTTGTGGACATCTGATAGGAAACGTACAACAAGGTGCTTAATTTGCTGATTTCATAAGTTGCTGTTGTCATCGATCTTCATTGTTTCTACTCTCCCTTCGAATTGGACATGGCCACCACTACAAGCAAATCGACAACATGCAAAAAATGCAACGGAGCTATCACCAGAGGAG
Source organism: Aedes albopictus (assembly GCF_035046485.1). Taxonomy (NCBI): domain Eukaryota; kingdom Metazoa; phylum Arthropoda; class Insecta; order Diptera; family Culicidae; genus Aedes; species Aedes albopictus. Next base: position 366,256,032 of record NC_085137.1, read on the forward strand.
CGAATTGTGTCGGTTGCGAAGGGCTTTGCAAAGATTTTTTCCACGCTTCATGTGTGAAACTGAGCCGCGATGACCTCATGCAATATCAATCAATATGAAACGTTTGGAGGATTTGCATTGAGTGTAGAAAAGCTATAGTTAAACTACGAAACAACCGTACGCAAATCACCAAACAAGATGAGCAAGTTGATCATCCCAACACCATTCGTCTCACTCGGATCGACAATGAAATAGTCCAGCTAAAAGAACAAATTCAACTAATTCACCGGTCTTTATCTACCCCTTCTACGTCTTGTGTCTAGTGTGGAATCGTCGAATAGAAACCAAACACTTACAGAGTCATCATCGCTATTGTGTTCTCCTGGAAATCATTCGGACGCAACAACAAACGTTGGTTGCCGCAGTAGCACAGTAGTACAGAGAGCTCCAAATGATCGATTCTGGCTATTTTTCACCAAGATCAAAAATTCAGTTACCGAGCAACAAATATTGAAGCTGATTCACGATGCTCTGGGTACCGATGATGCCGTTATTAAAAAACTTGTTCCGGTGTGGAAGGATACGTTCTCGTTGCCGTACATCTTATTCAAGGTTATCGGTATCAGAAGGCCGGCTCCAGAGGCACGTTATCCTCCATTTGGGACATTTGTGCCATCGCCATACATATGAGCCTATTTCATCATTTACCTGAGGGAGAATGGGACAAGGGATGGGAATAGGGAAAGGGAAAGGTGATGAAATAGGAAGGCGTGCCCTAGAAGAGGGAATGAACGCATAAGCGCAACGAGAGCTCATAGCTCATACCACAACGGGGTTAATCAGTGCCCTGAAAAGGACACTAAAACGCATAAGCGTAAAAAGAGCATATAGCTCATTGGAGGTAGCTTGCGACGTCACGCGACTTTCAATATGACATAGAAAGGCACGTCATCAAAAGCATCCTCAATATTCAAGAAATCACCCAAGCAAAAACTACGTTTGAGCGAGTGCTTTCTTGAAAACGTATACAACTTTTTGTAAAAGAGTCACTGTGGACATCCCAAATTGGGAGACATGTGAGTTCACATGAACAGGCATGTTAGCCAGACAAACATCACAGATGTGATAATCGACAATGCGTTTCGAGCATTTCAGAAAGAACGACGTAACCAGATAAATCTGGAACTTATTCCTTCTTTTTACAACGCACGCACCCTTTCGGAATAAAACTTCAGAGTAATTTCACGCCATGAAAATACCCAATAGAAAACTATAAGAGTTCAAAACATGTTTGAAAAACTCAAATCCATCTGGAGAAAAATAGGACAAAGCCCCATTTGCTCCAGGAGATTTGAAGTAAGCAGAGCTTTTTAGTGCCCACTAAATCGATTCTATAGCTACAATCCTCGGGGTAGAAGCTAAAGATTCGTAGCTATACAAAAGACTGGTTTATCCGAAGATATTTAGAACTTGAACAGGTCCGAGTTCCATTCAGGAATACCTCTTGCGGTCCGCACAGACCGCAGAGGACAAGCTTCTTTCAAAGCAGTAGCTATGGTATACCACAATGAAGGGCGTTGTAATAACAAAACCATAATGAAACTCTCTTGGAGTAGCAATGGAAGCGAGTTATCCATAAAATGTGATCGCAACCAATTATTACAGGTACCCTAGCTTGTTGAGCAGGGACGCCTTAATACGCAAAGTTTGCGAAGGAACACTCCAAAGTGCGAAAAGGTCAAATAGAGGGTCCTCATCTGACACAGGCCAATCAGTCAACTCATGACAAGTTCTGCTCATGCAGAGTTGGGTTAGGTGCAATTCTATGTTAAGTTAACCATGAACTGTACTACCTAAGTATTCCATCAAACTGAAGCATCTCAAATCAATGTTTGAGCTACTTCAGATGCCAAATATCAGCGAAAAGATGCTGAAAACAAGAGCTTGCTTGAAGGCATCCACAAGGAAAGGTTGAAACATACTGTTAACGCTATTCTAAAATATAGCATGCTCGAGGCACGACAGTTCATCTATAATGAAAAAAGCAAAGCTGGGTTCACAAGGTAACCTATATGTACAGAAGTTAGCCTACGAAAATGAACTTTTTGAAGTAGATCCACTTGGGCTACATACGCTTTTTACGCTGAAAATTGATCTGAGGTTTCCTTGCCGTAGCCACTACCCAAACTAGACAGGATTACACTCTTCACAATCACAGCACAAAAAGGAAACATCAACGACGAACCAAATTGGTGTCAATAGACCATTCCCGTGAAAATTTTTTATGTGCTCTACGGCTTTCCGCCAATTTATAGAACAAACTTTCCCAAGGAACCCATATGTTCAGAAGCCTCTAACTATTGAAAAACAATGAAAAACCTGCGAAGTAGCACTTTAGCCCTAGAGTCTCCTACACAAATGTTTTTCACAATACCCGTTGAGCCCCTTTCTCCTCTATGCTTTTTCGGAGAAATGTGGAGAATTTGAAATCAGCTGACTGTCAATAATGACATTTGGTATTCTTTGTTGTGATCTACTCCCATCCGCGCCGTTCGAAATCAAAACAACAACAGTTGAAAAAAAAAGTAAAGCTACCCGAGTATCTTTTTCGAAAACCTAGCCATTTTTTGAGATTCTTCCGTCGTTTTTGTACAAAACTTGAAGTGCGCGTGTGATCAATTAAACCCTCGCAATTTTGGGGACTGTTCAGCAGTGAATCAGGAAGTTGTTCCGGCTCCGGGAGCAAACCACAAACAACCGTCTGGCTGGCGCTGGAGTTGTTCGAGTCGCCGATGGCACAAAGCTTTACCGAGCTCAACTGTTCCAAATTAATGCACAAGGAACAGAAACGCCTTCGCAAAGTGGAGAAAGAATCCCTGTTGAATGAGTTTATATTGGAGGCGGACGACGATGACGACATTGCACGAATCAACCAGGAGCTGAAGAAAAAATACGGCACTGGCACGGCGTATAGCAGTTCCGGAAAGTCGGCTCGTTTGTGATCTATTTGTCTTCGACCGCGGGGTGGACTGTGATGAGGAGGATTCCTTTATCGACAACACCGAAACGTTCGACACACTGATCCCACAGCAGGAGAAACTCGTTGGTGGTGGGTTCTACATAAACTTGGGGCAGCCGGGGTTCAAAACTTTGCCGAATTTTTTAACGACCGGAGGATGCCGAGCGGATCGCCAAGCCAAAAAAGCGACTGCTGTCGATGTCAAGCGAAACAAAGAAAGCTGGGAGGAGAAAAAGAAGGAACAAATGGGAAGTGCGACGCCGTCGACAAGCGGAGCAAACGGTTGAATGGACATGTAGGGAGGAAACCAAAAAAGGGAGTGGAAAAGGGTAAGGGGAAATTGTTGGTGATGAAAAAAAAAGGATAAGGAAAAAATAAAATAAAAAAAGTACGTTGTTTTCCTGCAATTTAATAAAATAAAGGTAATTACTTTAAATTTATTACTGTTTATAACAATTAACTACCTATATTACAAACCATTACAGACGCATCAACATTCATCAGTTAGGCGGTAAGTGGATGGAGTCAGCGTTTTGTGTTAGGGATACGCTTCATGTCTCAGCTGCAAGCAACTTTCCGAAGAGGTGGATTTCGGCGGCTACTGGTTCGGCGGAGCACAGTCCTTCGAATTGCGGAGTGATCCATCGACCTCCAGAACACGAGCATAAGTGACGCCTAGTGGGATGTCGGAAGAACGCCAGGTGTATAATATTCAATAAAGAACCAGAGAGTGGCTGCGACTCCGTGGTAGACTTGTGGTTGCAAAGCACCTAAGAGCACTCAACGTTCAGGGTAACTGGAAACGAATGACCTGGAACCAGATCCAGCGGTGAAAATTGAACGAAGTAATTTATATCCCACAAAGTTTCGAGGTAAGTAATTCTCTTTTTCGCATTTAGTCAAAGTCAAATGACTGATATGACAAACATCATATCAGCATAAAACCTTTTCTACGATCTTTTCTAATTCTGCCACTAATTTATTATCCTCTGTTGAAGACTGTGTAGTTTATTTTTCAATGTATGTGGTACTTATTTCACTGGTTTCGCTAGTGCCTGTGAGAGATTCCTCTGTGATTTTTGCTATAAAACATGTTGACGTGCTTGTTTGTGAGCAAATGAGATGACAGTGGTTGAACTAATGCCTAGCACTGTAGATATACAGTATAATATTATGATTTTTTTTTTATTACAATATATTATTCAGACGCCATCACCTTGACCATTGTACGAGTTTTGAGAGTATTCAAACCGGGTTATACTGCACAGGATCAATGCTTTCGCTGTGTCGTGTTCTCCCATTCAGAAATACCAGTATTATCACTAATACCTACTGCTAATGCACAACTAGAGAAGTTTTCTATATACATAATTATTTAATGTGTATTGTTCTTATTGCTGATTACTAATAAATAATACGGGGGTGTTTTGCTGGGTTGGGAACCTGTTGTCAAGTTATCCGAAAATAGACCATTTGGGGCATGGATAGTGGGCACTTTCCGTGATAACTGCTGGTAGCTGAACTGTCAAAGGTAAGTAGATTCATTATGTCTTATGAGGTAGGTAATGCAAAACATGAGTCATTTTTGATTTCAATGATTTTCAGAAAGTCTTTGGGAAAGTTCGCCAAGTCTCCTTGAATTGCTTGGTGACGCAAATTACGTTTAGTTTGAGCTATTCTTCAAGGTTAAAAAATATCTGAGAAGGTTCACCAAGTCCTTTTGAACTGCTAGGTGACGCACATTACGTTTAGATGTTTGAGATATTCTTCAAGTTTAGAACATGTCTGAGAAGGTTCATCAAGTCCTCTTGAACTGCTAGGTGACGCACATTATGTTAAGTAGACTGAGATAGTCTTCAAGCTTAGAACATGTCTGAGAAGGTTCACCAAGTCCTCTTGAACTGCTAGGTGACGCACATTATGTTAAGTAGACTGAGATAGTCTTCAAGTTTAGAACATGTCTGAGAAGGTTCACCAAGTCCTCTTGAACTGCTAGGTGACGCACATTATGTTAAGTAGACTGAGATAGTCTTCAAGTTTAGAACATGTCTGAGAAGGTTCACCAAGTCCTCTTGAACTGCTAGGTGACGCACATTACGTTTAGATGTTTGAGATATTCTTCAAGTTTAGAACATGTCTGAGAAGGTTCACCAAGTCCTCTAGAACTGCTAGGTGACGCACATGTTAAGTAGACTGAGATAGTCTTCAAGTTTAGAACATGTCTGAGAAGGTTCACCAAGTCCTCTTGAACTGCTAGGTGACGCACATTACGTTTAGATGTTTGAGATATTCTTCAAGTTTAGAACATGTCTGAGAAGGTTCACCAAGTCCTCTAGAACTGCTAGGTGACGCACATGTTAAGTAGACTGAGATAGTCTTCAAGTTTAGAACATGTCTGAGAAGGTTCACCAAGTCCTCTTGAACTGCTAGGTGACGCACAATACGTTTAGATGTTTGAGATAGACTTTAAGTTTAGAACATGTCTGAGAAGGTTCACCAAGTCCTCTTGAACTGCTAGGTGACGCACATTATGTTAAGTAGACTGAGATAGTCTTCAAGTTTAGAACATGTCTGAGAAGGTTCACCAAGTCCTCTTGAACTGCTAGGTGACGCACAATACGTTTAGATGTTTGAGATATTCTTCAAGTTTAGAACATGTCTGAGAAGGTTCACCAAGTCCTCTTGAACTGCTAGGTGACGCACATTATGTTAAGTAGACTGAGATAGTCTTCAAGTTTAGAACATGTCTGAGAAGGTTCACCAAGTCCTCTTGAACTGCTAGGTGACGCACATGTTAAGTAGACTGAGATAGTCTTCAAGTTTAGAACATGTCTGAGAAGGTTCACCAAGTCCTCTTGAACTGCTAGGTGACGCACATTATGTTAAGTAGACTGAGATAGTCTTCAAGTTTAGAACATGTCTGAGAAGGTTCACCAAGTCCTCTTGAACTGCTAGGTGACGCACATTACGTTTAGATGTTTGAGATATTCTTCAAGTTTAGAACATGTCTGAGAAGGTTCACCAAGTCCTCTTGAACTGCTTGGTGACGCACATGTTAAGTAGACTGAGATAGTCTTCAAGTTTAGAACATGTCTGAGAAGGTTCACCAAGTCCTCTTGAACTGCTAGGTGACGCACAATACGATTAGATGTTTGAGATAGACTTTAAGTTTAGCACATGTCTGAGAAGGTTCACCAAGTCCTCTTGAACTGCTAGGTAACGTACATTATGTTAAGTAGACTGAGATAGTCTTCAAGTTTAGAACATGTCTGAGAAGGTTCACCAAGTCCTCTTGAACTGCTAGGTGACGCACATGTTAAGTAGACTGAGATAGTCTTCAAGTTTAGAACATGTCTGAGAAGGTTCACCAAGTCCTCTTGAACTGCTAGGTGACGCACAATACGATTAGTTGTTTGAGATAGACTTTAAGTTTAGAACATGTCTGAGAAGGTTCACCAAGTCCTCTTGAACTGCTAGGTGACGCACAATACGTTTAGATGTTTGAGATAGACTTTAAGTTTAGAACATGTCTGAGAAGGTTCACCAAGTCCTCTTGAACTGCTAGGTGACGCACAATACGATTAGTTGTTTGAGATAGACTTTAAGTTTAGAACATGTCTGAGAAGGTTCACCAAGTCCTCTTGAACTGCTAGGTGACGCACAATACGTTTAGATGTTTGAGATAGACTTTAAGTTTAGAACATGTCTGAGAAGGTTCACCAAGTCCTCTTGAACTGCTAGGTAACGCACATTATGTTAAGTAGACTGAGATAGTCTTCAAGTTTAGAACATGTCTGAGAAGGTTCACCAAGTCCTCTTGAACGGCTAGGTGACGCACAATACGATTAGTTGTTTGAGATAGACTTTAAGTTTAGAACATGTCTGAGAAGGTTCACCAAGTCCTCTTGAACTGCTAGGTGACGCACAATACGTTTAGATGTTTGAGATAGACTTTAAGTTTAGAACATGTCTGAGAAGGTTCACCAAGTCCTCTTGAACTGCTAGGTAACGCACATTATGTTAAGTAGACTGAGATAGTCTTCAAGTTTAGAACATGTCTGAGAAGGTTCACCAAGTCCTCTTGAACTGCTAGGTGACGCACATGTTAAGTAGACTGAGATAGTCTTCAAGTTTAGAACATGTCTGAGAAGGTTCACCAAGTCCTCTTGAACTGCTAGGTGACGCGCATTATGTTAAGTAGACTGAGATAGTCTTCAAGTTTAGAACATGTCTGAGAAGGTTCACCAAGTCCTCTTGAACTGCTAGGTGACGCACATTACGTTTAGATGTTTGAGATATTCTTCAAGTTTAGAACATGTCTGAGAAGGTTCACCAAGTCCTCTAGAACTGCTAGGTGACGCACATGTTAAGTAGACTGAGATAGTCTTCAAGTTTAAAACATGTCTGAGAAGGTTCACCAAGTCCTCTTGAACTGCTAGGTGACGCACAATACGATTAGTTGTTTGAGATAGACTTTAAGTTTAGAACATGTCTGAGAAGGTTCACCAAGTCCTCTTGAACTGCTAGGTGACGCACATTACGTTTAGATGTTTGAGATAGTCTGCAAGGTTAGAAAATGTCTGAGAAGGTTCACCAAGTCCTCTTGAACTGCTAGGTGACGCACATTATGTTAAGTAGACTGAGATAGTCTTCAAGTTTAGAACATGTCTGAGAAGGTTCACCAAGTCCTCTTGAACTGCTAGGTGACGCACATTACGTTTAGATGTTTGAGATATTCTTCAAGTTTGGAACATGTCTGAGAAGGTTCACCAAGTCCTCTTGAACTGCTAGGTGACGCACATTATGTTAAGTAGACTGAGATAGTCTTCAAGTTTAGAACATGCCTGAGAAGGTTCACCAAGTCCTCTTGAACTGCTAGGTGACGCACATTATGTTAAGTAGACTGAGATAGTCTTCAAGTTTAGAACATGTCTGAGAAGGTTCACCAAGTCCTCTTGAACTGCTAGGTGACGCACAATACGTTTAGATGTTTGAGATATTCTTCAAGTTTAGAACATGTCTGAGAAGGTTCACCAAGTCCTCTTGAACTGCTAGGTGACGCACATTACGTTTAGATGTTTGAGATATTCTTCAAGTTTAGAACATGTCTGAGAAGGTTCACCAAGTCCTTTAGAACTGCTAGGTGACGCACATGTTAAGTAGACTGAGATAGTCTTCAAGTTTAGAACATGTCTGAGAAGGTTCACCAAGTCCTCTTGAACTGCTAGGTGACGCACAATACGTTTAGATGTTTGAGATAGACTTTAAGTTTAGAACATGTCTGAGAAGGTTCACCAAGTCCTCTTGAACTGCTAGGTAACGCACATTATGTTAAGTAGACTGAGATAGTCTTCAAGTTTAGAACATGTCTGAGAAGGTTCACCAAGTCCTCTTGAACTGCTAGGTGACGCACATTATGTTAAGTAGACTGAGATAGTCTTCAAGTTTAGAACATGTCTGAGAAGGTTCACCAAGTCCTCTAGAACTGCTAGGTGACGCACATGTTAAGTAGACTGAGATAGTCTTCAAGTTTAGAACATGTCTGAGAAGGTTCACCAAGTCCTCTTGAACTGCTAGGTGACGCACAATACGTTTAGATGTTTGAGATAGACTTTAAGTTTAGCACATGTCTGAGAAGGTTCACCAAGTCCTCTTGAACTGCTAGGTGACGCACATTACGTTTAGATGTTTGAGATATTCTTCAAGTTTAGAACATGTCTGAGAAGGTTCACCAAGTCCTCTTGAACTGCTAGGTGACGCACATTACGTTTAGATGTTTGAGACAGTCTTCAAGGTTAGAAAATGTCTGAGAAGGTTCACCAAGTCCTCTTGAACTGCTAGGTGACGCACATAACGTTTAGTAATCTCTCTCAAATTGTTTGATAAAACACGTTTATTAAAAAATAAAACTGGTATCTTCCGATCACGCCCTGGTTTTCTTCACCGTCTTTTTTTACTCTTCAGCATCGTTAAAACTACTTTCACAGTAAATCTTCCTGGAGCATCTCCTATATGAGAACTACAGTTGAACCATTCTCAAACCCGATGGCAGCTACACTCATCGATAGACATCGTCTTCAACCGGTCATCCACGTTTTCCACCTGATAGCCTTTCCGTGCACTCATGCAGCTTCCGTAGCCGTTCGGAGGTGATCTGCCGGAACATGGAGCTGCTGCTCCATCCACGAACACTTCCGGATTGACGCTGCTCACTGCTGGTGGTGGTATCACTTCCAGGAAAGGCAGAGCAGTTTTCGTTGTAGCATCGTCGAAATCCATGGTGGTTCCACTTCCATCCGAATCCCCCGAAACTTTTAACTGGCCGCTGAAGCCTTTCTGCAGGAGGAATTTTGTGTTTTCCCCTCCCGTGAGCTCGGATAATATGGGCAAAAACGTAATATGGTTCCTGGATAGTTCTTCTAGTGATTTCACCTCCATAGGAATTCACAATATTTATGCCGTTGGAAGCTGAGGACAATATGGCAAGAAGGCTTGAGAATATTGCCCGGTCCATATCAGGCTATAATGCTTGAAATCCTGGAAAAGTAACAGTAAATTATTCATGAATTCTGCTATTCTTACAGTTGGGAGCAGTTGGCTACCTTCTGGGAGATTATTCCTATACGAAATTAAACACGAGACATTCAGGAAAGTTTGGAATCTGGAGCGGTTGCGGAATTTCCGATATCAAAATATTTCCTTTGGTTGCATAACCGCAACGCGTTGCATTTCTGTGGGTCATTTGAGGCTTCCTGTGGTAGGTAGATGACCCTCGTGAGGAAGACACCGATGAATTGATCTAAAAATCCATCGAAAGGAGCGAGGTTTTCAAGGACCTGTGTGCCGGTTCCAGGTTGATGGCATGGGCCTGGATACGTCGAAACTGCCAAGAGCCGAGCGGCATGGGATGGGTGTCGTGGCATGCTGCGGCAACGTATGAGATAGAATACTGCGAGGAGCTCGTTTTGCTCGAAAACCTTCTTGCTGGAAACAGGAGAACTATTAGGAGGAGGTTGTGCAGGACTAGATGCAGCTTAAATCGCCGGCACTACCTGTGAGGATTGTGGAAGACTTCCGCTCTTCCGACTTGGATCCGGATGAATTGATTACAAAAAGCAATACTCCTGCTGTGGCACTGGCAATAGTAGGGGATGAAACAGCAGGTGATCCGCTGGACAGATGAAGTGTCTCTGCCTTCTTTGTTGGCAGCTTTGCCGTCGTTCTTTTTTCGTCGGTCCCACGGCCACGGCTCCGTTAATATCGAAATGGGACGATATTTGTGACGAAGACTCTCTTCGGGGACAATCAGCCAGCAGGAGGTGAGGCGATGGAGGTTTGACACTTTGAAATGTAAACATGTCAGAACGACGGTAGGGTTGGAATCCTATTCTCCACAGTAAAAAAACATCTCCACATGCAAGGGGTGTACACACTACTTCGCACGGTGATTTTAATTTAAAATTGGAGAGATTTTTCGAGTTTTCAAAAAAATGTATGAAAATCAGGAATTCATAAAAAAAATAATTCAAAAATGGCAATGTTCATGAAAACCAATTGTCTTTCGAAGAAAAATATAAAAAAGGGGGTAAGGTCAGACGGGAATGGTCTATTGAAAAACGTCAATGGCGAAAACGCATTTAGCGAACCCATATAGTTAGTAATGTAAGCTAATTATCAACATTTGAATAACCCCGCCCTTATTTAGCCTCAAATTTGAGACTTAAGAAGGGCAACTGATTATCTCGGAGAAACGCAAGGTCCACTGCACCATTGCTCCGGTTAGCGCAGTAAGGGCGTAATACTGTCGAGGACGCCCTAATTCTCCACAGGCTCCGTTTGTGGTTAGGTTTTTATTAGACCCCCCTAACCATTCATTCTTTGGCACGGTAAGCATAAAGCCGCATAACACCATGAATTAGGGGTCACCTGTTTAGTGGACTCTTACCACTGGATCAGGCGGTCCGTAGTGTTATTCTTAGCCAATTGAGACAACCGCTACCGACACTACACAGCTATCTAGGCTGATCGGGAAAAGAAGTTAACATTGATGGTCAGCTTCCAAACGAACCCGAACAGCCGACAAAACACAGTAGTACAGTAGTACAGAGAGCTCCAAATGATCGATTCTGGCTATTTTTCACCAAGATCAAAAATTCAGTTACCGAGCAACAAATATTGAAACTGATTCACGATGCTCTGGGTACCGATGATGCCGTTATTAAAAAAAAGGGGTTCCGGTGTGGAAGGATACGTTCTCGTTGCCGTACATCTTATTCAAGGTTGGAATAAATGTGCGTCTTAAGGATACCGCCTTGCTTTCTTCTACCTGGCCAACTGGACTGCGGTTTAGAGAATTCCACGATACTGTTTGGGAACCACTTTGATGTACTGGTGCAACTTGTGTGACAGTAGATTCATGTCGACTTATTGAACAGTGGACAATGACGCACGGCACATCAAGTGATCCTAGTAGGCATGGTACCATAGACTAATATCAAGACCTCGATGTACCAAAGAAAACCATTAAATTTTCTGTGTCCAGTCCGGTACCCAATTAATATTCATTACCGTGTATTTTTTTCCGTGTAAATTGCCTTTTGTGTAAATTATATTTAGCGTATTACACCGATCTGACAGCTCGGACAGTAAGGGACTAAACATAAATTACGTAAGTGGGTACCGAGGATTGTTCACAATCTGCGCACTTGACTGCGGAAAAAAAATCGCGACCATGACGCCGCTGGTCGCACTACGTGTCCGCTCACTGAAATCTGCCTTTTTTGTAAGATTTACTATATTCGCTGCATAAAGACTTCGAATTTCGTTTGCATTTGTAAGTTATGGGACCTAACCTGGTAACGCAATCCGTAAAAGGCCATATTCGCAACTGCATACGCCTTTTAACTTCACGGGAAAACACGCACGTGTCACAAGTGTTCCAAGATAAACAAATTCTTCAATAACTTCAAACATATTCCCATCAATCACTAGCTCAGTACTAACACTACTTGGCCCGCCTCTGTCTCTACCCGAAATCATGTACGCCCTCTTGGTAGAATTAGTCGTCAAGGCTATCCTTACTGTCTCCCTCTTCAGGGGAGCATAGGCTTCCTATTCTGCCCTGCGATCGATACCGATAAGATTAATATCGTTCGCAAAGCCGAGGTAGTGCAAATCAATGAACAGGTAGTGAGTATGCAAGTTAACTCCCGAAAATTATCTAAGATCACACGCTGATTAATCATTTGATTTGTCATTGATCGACCAAACCAACCTGGAATTCAGCGACGAAGGACTTCTCAAGGATTCTCAGTCTGTTGAACAGGACACGCGACAGTATCTTACACGCCGCAACTGACCACAAAACAGAAAAACACAACAATTGCTCTGTTTCCAAAACTCTTGCTGAATCAAAGTTGTGCACTCCCAGATGTAGTGAAAACTGTTATTATTGTCACTATTAAGTGCATACGCACGGAGGTCTGAACGCACGTAGCGACTGTAAAGTCGCTAAAACATTTTTGTTCTTGTCGTCAAAAGACAATTTCAAGGTTGCGGTCATCCGGACGCGCTGTGGACTATTTCGTCACCAAGAGACAATTTCAAGGGTGCGGTCATCCGGACGCGCTGTGGACTATTTTTTTTTTATTGTCGCCAAGAGACAATTACAAAAATGCGGTCATCCGGACGCGCTGCGGACTATTATTTTTTTTTGTCGCCAAGAGACAATTATTAGGGTGCGGTCATCCGGACACGCTGTAGACTTTTTTGTCACCAAGAGACAATTTCAAGGGTGCGGTCATCCGGACACGCTGTGAACTGGGATGCGGTCATCCGGGCACGCTGTAGACTTTTTTTGTCACCAAGAGACAATTTCAAGGGTGCGGTCATCCGGACGCGCTGTGGACTATTTTTTTTTATTGTCGCCAAGAGACAATTACAAAAATGCGGTCATCCGGACGCGCTGTGGACTATTGTGTTTTTTTTTTGTCGCCAAGAGACAATTATTGGGGTGCGGTCATCCGGACACGCTGTAGACTTTTTTTTGTCACCAAGAGACAATTTCAAGGGTGCGGTCATCCGGACACGCTGTGAACTGGGATGCGGTCATCCGGACACGCTGTAGACTTTTTTTGTCACCAAGAGACAATTTCAAGGGTGCGGTCATCCGGACGCGCTGTGGACCATTTTTTTTTTTTTATGATGCAATAAAACTTCGGTCACGCTAGTGAACATTCATTTTATATTTCGTGGTAGAACGAGACTCACGACCACGATTCGGTTGATGAGTATTTCAATTTTACTTTGAAACTGATTACAGATTACAACATTTACATATTATTTCAACCATCCATTATGCTTATTTCACACAAGACAGTTTGTTCAGCCCATTGCAATAATCTAGATAAGAAATAAGGTGCAAAATATGAAAGCTTTTTCTTTTTAATAATTTAATGCAGGGGATTATAACCCCAACAAAAGAATATTTTGTGTAAGCAGCTCTCAACTATTATATGTGCACAAAACATTTTTTTTTCTTTATTCAGGGATTTTCTGCCATAGGCAGGTTCATCCCAGAAAACAACAATAGCATTAAAGCAGACGGATTTTCCATGAACTCTTTTCAATTTTACGATTCTTTATAACTTCAAAATCTGCGCCCACGCAAAATTCACACGGCTTCAATTGTTTTCTGTTTTACTTGATCAATTTAGATCCTTTCTAGATGACGAGTACTGTGAGTCATATTTGTTACGAAAACTGCTACTCGTTTGATTTCTTATCACTAGTGAACCAGGTGATTAACGCTTTTATGCACAAGCGTGCATCTGACGGTACCTGTAGTTTCACCTATGATGACCAAAGGATAACGCAGGAAGATAGTTTTTTAGGTCAATTAAAGACACCCGACCAACGAAGCCTTTCCCACAGAATCTGTAATTCTATCAGCGACAGTAGCGAGAAAGAAAACGTAAACCTTTTTGTTATGAAAACATAATATTCACTCTACATACTTTGTCACAATAGTCCAACTAAAACACGGCGAGGATCTACTCCATTTGCGCATTTGAAGAAGAGAAAAAAAACTATCTCACGATGGTTGATTTATAATAGCGCCATTAGATTTTTTTTTTAGATCTCAAACGTCTCTTAGAGTTTTGATACTTCTGTCTTGCATCGATAAACGCACTAGTCAACCGGACATGTCTTTGACTGATGTATATTACCGTGGACATAGGTTTGTACTTGCATCGACACATATTGGTTGGTGAAGAGGAAATCAATGAGTAACGTAAAATATCAACTCCTCTCACATCGCGTCTGTTACATTATTTTGAAAAATCGTCATCTAGTTGGCCACGCTTTTGACGCACAACTAGTTCGATGTTTTGAATTGATAGCTACCCGCATAAATCCAAACCACAATAAAACATCACGTTTTATGGTGTACATTCCATTCTGTACCATATTCAATACGGTACTCCCAACCATAAACGGACCATTGCTGGGTAATGTTTCAACCATACTGATTGAAGTTTTCAGAGACCCGACCATACGAGCAACGGGTTGTTAAGAATGTTTACCGTTTCAAAATTGAAATTTCTCCATACAAAATTAGTTTTTCAACATTAATGGAAGCACAGCCTAAAAGGTTGAAAACCGTCATCAAAAAATAGGAATTTATGGTTTACGTATTGTTCTACCATAAAACGCGACAGTTGGTGGTATGGTTTAAATAAAAGATGGATGCCGCTCATGTTTTAAAGTTTCGAATCATAAGAAAAACTGCTACAACATTTCATTCTATCTAACAATTTTATTATATTCAAATAGCCAGCAAAAACAACTACGGTACAGTTGAAAACTTGATTTATAATGAACCACAATGAACTTCACTGATTCCGTGCCGGACGGGCTTCGCACATAGATCCGGTAGCAAGAGTCGGGAGATTTTTACGATGCATTTGCAACGGCGGGCACTATCGGGAGCACGAGTGGTCGCTTGCCATTCTGCTGCGGCGCATTTTTGTCGGACGCCTAATCCGGATGCTTGGTCAATACTAGATTCTGATGGACACGGTCGGATTAGCAGCTGCTCCACTATCGAAGTCACTGTGAAGGGAAGAGACAAGTTAATATTGAAATTCTATTTTCTTCCTATTGCAAAATTCAACAAGAACTCACCAAGAACTACTACAGGTCATGGGCATCTGCACTTTTTCTATTTGGTTCCGTGGTGATTCGGGTGGTGCCCAGTTTTTGTTTTCATTTTACAACCTGATGAAATTAAAACAAAACTAGATCAATAAACGAATTTACATTTATTTGATTTATCATACTTACCGGCGTCGAAAGTTTTTTGTTTTCGATGACTATTACACGATTGCACTATAACACTTGAAAATTTAATTGTCCGGGCATTTTGTCTGCTCAAAAGAAAACAAGTTTTTGACGTTTGTTTTCGGCTCCGTATGCGCTTGGCGTGGTAACAGTAGCCAAAATGGTGCAATTACGTTGGCATATGGTTTGCAAATCCGTACACTATAAACGAAAATACACGAACATTAGTCAAAACGGTCACCGTATTATGTGTGGTAGGGATATTGTTTTACTGTATTTGGTGAACTGTTTAAGTACTGTATTCAGATATGGTAACCATATTGTGAACGTCCGCCTTGTTGTTCGTACCGTTCTGAAAATGGTAAATTTCTATGCGGGTAGTACTCAATTCAAAACAACTTACACATAACAACACCAATTATTAATTTGCTACGCACCTGCTCAAAAATATCGAAAGTTGTGCGTTATTTTCATATAGTTGCAATAAAAAAGACTACCCTCTAACCACGACGCTTGCGAACCAGGAAAAGAATACAGTTTTTTTCCATTTAGTTTTCTGTTATAATAACCAAAACTTGCGAACAATGCAAAATTCACTTATGGGAAAAAATATGATCGACCGATATGCAATAAAACAAAAAATCCAAGCAGCAACTTACCCAAGAAGCCTGCAGTCTCCAGACCACCGTAGGGTTTTCCTTCCTTCCGAAGAAAAAAAAAGTGCACTCACACCAAGACTCACACAGTATTCTTGCACCAGCGGCAGAAGCACTTCCTTCACTTCTTAAAAACTAATCACACACTGCCACAGTCACTCTTTCTGTAAACGCCCCCGCTTGCCGACAATTTCCAGTTTGTTCACTTGTAATTAATCCGGCGGGATCGCCAAATGTGCGCTTTAGATTTATTGCTAGCAAGCGGGAGCAACCAGAATGCAATCTGACTTTACACCGTGACGTTACTGGACGAGTGACGATGACGCGGGTGGCTGGGATTTACCATGCCTACTAGGATCACTTGATGTGCCGTGCGTCATTGTCCACTGTTCAATAAGTCGACATGAATCTACTGTCACACACAACTGTGTAAATTATTGTTCGTTTGATTGTTAGACTGTCAAGTGTTAGAATCCAGATCAACTTTTGTTGAAGCTTTTGTATATTTTGTATTTGTATTTTGTACATTTAGTTTAAGTTCCAATATTCAATTAGACCATAAGAGTTCGTTGGATTACATTCAAATAAATAAATAAACTCTCTCAATAAACCCTGCAGAAGTTCCGATAGATTTTTATCTTCTTAGTAGTTTCAAGAAATGTTGCAAGATTTATTTCTATGAATTCCTGCAGAGGGCTGTTCACTTCTTCAAGGTATGATTTCAAAGCTTCTTCATGAATTCAATCCCTGGAGGAATATCTGAGCAAATTCTGAACGGATCTCTAAAGGCCAGGGTTGGCAGATGATTTTTTTTTAATCTATATCTTATACAAAATACCACAAAAAATACACATCAATGCTAAAAATTTAAATTTCATACAAAATGCTATCGGTGAAAATGCCTGAGAATCTGTAAAAATGGCATCTCTGCTAAAACATCTCAGGAGAAATTTTAAAACAAAATATCCTTGTAGGACTTTCTGTAGGAATCATTAGAACAATTTCTCCAAGTACTCTTAGAGAAGCTCTGGAAAGAACTTCTGAAGCACTTCCTGTAGCATTTGTCAAGAAGTTTTTGGATGAATTTATAAGAACTCCATGGAAAAAACTTTTGAAGAAACCTCTTGCTGAAATTGATGAAGAAATCTCTAAAATTTTAAAGAAGTTTTCGAGACGAAATTTCTGAAAGACCCACTGAATGAATTTCTGTAGCAATTTTTAGTAAAATCCCTGTGGAAATTTTGAGAAGTACTTTTGAATTGATCTCTGGAGGAATACTCATGAAGCAAGGCTCATGGAAATTCTTTAAGAAATCCTTGGAGGAATTTCTTAAAAAAGGTCTAGGAGAAATACATGGAAAAACTTCTCGGAAAACTCTTGAGGAGTTCATAGAAACAGTTATAAGGGATTTATAGGAAATTTCAAAAGCAAACCGTTTATTAAATTCTTGGAGGATTTTTAGAAAATATTCCTAGAGAAATCCGTGGATGAATATCTGAAGATAAAACTTGTGGGAATATTTTAAGAAACGCATAAATAAGCGTCCGTAAAAGTTCCTAGAAAGAAAAAAACTCTTGCAATATTTCTGAAGCAATTTCCGTGGATAAAAATAAATATTTTGAAAGTTATTGGAGTTATTCTAAAATAACGGCCTCAATGAAATTAACAGATAACGCCACCGTAGTCTTGTTTGTTTGACATAAATCCACTGATGTCACCATTATAAAATTCGTACACTGTAGCGCCTTTGTTTTAAAGCGGAAACACCATCGCAGTAGGCTTGAATCAACGATTCATGAAGGATTTTTCAAAGAAATCTCCGAAGTCATCCGTGGAAAGATTTCTTAAAAATTCCTTGGAAATGTGTTGTAATCTTTTGGAAAACTTCTCCTCACATACTTCCAACAGGATGTGGAAAAGTTCATTCTCCAGAACTGACTTACACAAGTGAAGTCTTGCACAACACTTTGTAGAAAGCAACCTCTAGATTCCAGTTCGAATCTGGTCAATTAAAAGCTGGCGCCACAATCGGCCACAGCAAACATAACGCGTTTCCATGCCATCGGGTATCTTTGTCCAGAGTCTGTTTATCCGAGCGGCTACCTCACTGTGCCATCGTACCGTGCCTCTCCATGCATTGTTAGGAGCAGCTATTATCGCAAAGTATTGGTTGTTAAATTCTAGATTGAGTTTAAATAAGGGCCAAAGTAACATGAGAGAGTTCTCTTCATCGACTCTCTCTTCTGCAAATTAAAGTGACAAGATGGAAATTCAATCGAACTTTTTTACACTTAGACGCTAGATTGCTAGAGGAGGGCCCATATAGCCGAGGCGGTAAACGCACGGGTATTCAGCATGACCATGCTGAGGGTGACGGGTTCGATTCCCGGTCGGTCCAGGATCTTTTCGTAAAGGAAATTTCCTTGACTTCCTTGGGCATAGAGTATCTTCGTGCCTGCCACACGATATACGCATGCAAAATGGTCATTGGCAGAGGAAGCTCTCAGTTAATAACTGTGGAAGTGCTCATAGAACACTAAGCTGAGAAGCAGGCTTTGTCCCAATGAGGACGTTACGCCAAGAAGAGAGAGAGAGAGACGCTAGATTGCATCGCAACCTAGCGATTTATGACCAAAAAGTGCAGCCATACTTGCATCTTGTCACTTTTATTTGAAGAAGAGAGAGTCGATGA
Organism: Aedes albopictus; assembly: GCF_035046485.1. Taxonomy (NCBI): domain Eukaryota; kingdom Metazoa; phylum Arthropoda; class Insecta; order Diptera; family Culicidae; genus Aedes; species Aedes albopictus. Next base: position 366,274,720 of record NC_085137.1, read on the forward strand.
AGAGAACTCTCTCATGTTAGTTTCGCCCTTATTTAAACTCAATCTAGAATTAAACACAAAAACATGACAAATAAACTCCATTGCCCAGAGTGTTTCGCTGTACTGGTGCACGCAGAAATCTTCTACTTGGGGGGTTTTCGGCCTTGCAGTCTCCGGTGCAATCAAAACGATATATATTTTCGATGCCCGACGTTTCGATGGACTATGCCATCTTTTTCAAGGGTTCTATTTAAACAAATTGGACGTAGTACATATTAAAGACAAACAGAAAAACTACAAAGGTGAACACAACTTACAGAAATATCGTTCTTCGTCTGGTGGTATGAATTGCACATGAATTTTAGTCAAATTTTGGACGGACTTCATCAATTTCCTACAATTTTACAAACAATGATAGAAATAAACAATTTTACATAACATTTAAGACATTACTAACTATTTTTGTCAGGAAAAACAGGGAAGTTTTGTATGGCGGGTCACTACTCTGATCGTCACTATGTTATTCTAATTTTAAACCGTCAATTTGATTCCAGTCAGAAATTTGTTTGAATGTTGCGTACAAGTTCTGTGGGTTTTAGTTTCCTATTGGGTGTCATTGTCGTTAGTGTTAGTGATGTCAGTTATTTGCCTATCTACGTGGTTTGTTTTGGTTCTTGTCTTTAGTGTGTGTAGTATTCCTGCATATATCATACTTAAGCTGTCGCAGTCGCTTCGTTTGTTTACCGTCCTGTCTGTGTTAATAATGTGGCACACTTCTAGAACGGGGAGAGCAGAGAAACGTCGATGGCAGTCGAGTATCTCCGTTCTGTCCAAATCGAAACGATGTTTGTTGTCGGCCGAATGCAGCAAGAGAGCTGTTCTCTCTTTTAGTCGGCCGAGTTCATAGCTGTTGTAGTTGTCGTCGTTGTTGTTGTTTTCGATGTCATTCATTAGTCTGTCTAATTTGGTCATGTCGCTTCTGTGGTGTCCTATTCGTTTCTTCAGCGTGGTGGTGGTTAGTCCAACGTAGCTTGCATCACAATCTCCGCAGGGTATCTTGTAGATGACGTTGTTACGTTGGTCTTTTGGTATTGGATCCTTGGTCTGGGTAAACAAACTCTTGATGGTGTGTTCGTTCCTCATCGCCGTCATGATATTAGGGAAGTCAGTTTTGAATGTTTTTGTCAGTCTATTTGTTAGGTTTGGAACGAACACCATAGGTTTGTACATGACTTCCTCATTTGTACTGCTACGTCTATCCGCTACATCTCTGCGCTGATTTATGAGGCGATGTCGGAGTGGTCGGGGATAGTGGTTTATTTTTAGATGGTTGTCAATGATCGCATCAACCTCTGATTGAGACAAATTAGTGCTCAATTTCCTGACTCGCTTTATAAAGTTCGAGACCATGTTCATCTTCATGTGAAGTGGATGGCTCGACAAATAATCTAAAAAGCGACCGGACGCCATTGGTTTACAATACCATTCGGTTTTTATTGACTGATCGGGAAGTCTGACCAGAACCATATCCAAAAACGGCAGCCTTCCGTTTTGCTCTACTTCATGAGTGAACTGTATGTTGGGATTGTAGCTGTTGAAAACATTCAGCACTTCCAGCACCTTATCTAGCGGTAATGCTAAGATTAGGTCGTCCACGTACTTCTTTATGACCGGCGTTGGAAAATTGATCTTGGCCATAACATTTGTCATCAACATTTCCATGACCATATCTGCGACGGTGGGAGATAATGGGTTACCCATCGCTGTACCCGAAATTTGTTTGTAGTACTTCCCTCGGTAGGAGAAGTAACTACACTCGATACAGAAGATCGTAATCTCTATAAACAGATCAAGATTTATGTCTGTATGTTGTTTGATCTCCCCCCAGCATTCTATTATTGTGTGCGTGACCAGCTCCCGAGGAATGCATGTAAACAGAGAGACAACGTCAAAAGACACGAGCACGTATCTCTCTGGCAAACGAACAGTGTTGATATACTCACAAAAAACGAACGAGTCTGTAATGTTGTACACACTGTTGATGGACGCTTGCAGAATGCGACCGACGTATTTCGAGAGCATGTAGGATGGTGCACCAATATTCGGAACCACGGGTCGGAGAGGTAGGTTGGTTTTGTGCACCTTCGGTAGTCCGTAGATCCTGGGGCATTGCGAAGAGTGGGCACGTAAACGATATGAGGTTGCAATATCGATGAGACCCAGTGCCAGCAGACGGTCGACGATGCTGTTGTTTTTCTTCTGAAAACCATCCGTTGGGTCCCGTGCAATCACCTTGTATGTGTTGGTGTCCGATAGCAGCTCCAGCATTTTGGTGTTGTAGTCGGATTCGTACATTATTACGGTTTGTTTACCTTTATCTGACTCGGTGATGATCAGGTCTGGATTGAATATTGGTGCACCATCCTACATGCTCTCGAAATACGTCGGTCGCATTCTGCAAGCGTCCATCAACAGTGTGTACAACATTACAGACTCGTTCGTTTTTTGTGAGTATATCAACACTGTTCGTTTGCCAGAGAGATACGTGCTCGTGTCTTTTGACGTTGTCTCTCTGTTTACATGCATTCCTCGGGAGCTGGTCACGCACACAATAATAGAATGCTGGGGGGAGATCAAACAACATACAGACATAAATCTTGATCTGTTTATAGAGATTACGATCTTCTGTATCGAGTGTAGTTACTTCTCCTACCGAGGGAAGTACTACAAACAAATTTCGGGTACAGCGATGGGTAACCCATTATCTCCCACCGTCGCAGATATGGTCATGGAAATGTTGATGACAAATGTTATGGCCAAGATCAATTTTCCAACGCCGGTCATAAAGAAGTACGTGGACGACCTAATCTTAGCATTACCGCTAGATAAGGTGCTGGAAGTGCTGAATGTTTTCAACAGCTACAATCCCAACATACAGTTCACTCATGAAGTAGAGCAAAACGGAAGGCTGCCGTTTTTGGATATGGTTCTGGTCAGACTTCCCGATCAGTCAATAAAAACCGAATGGTATTGTAAACCAATGGCGTCCGGTCGCTTTTTAGATTATTTGTCGAGCCATCCACTTCACATGAAGATGAACATGGTCTCGAACTTTATAAAGCGAGTCAGGAAATTGAGCACTAATTTGTCTCAATCAGAGGTTGATGCGATCATTGACAACCATCTAAAAATAAACCACTATCCCCGACCACTCCGACATCGCCTCATAAATCAGCGCAGAGATGTAGCGGATAGACGTAGCAGTACAAATGAGGAAGTCATGTACAAACCTATGGTGTTCGTTCCAAACCTAACAAATAGACTGACAAAAACATTCAAAACTGACTTCCCTAATATCATGACGGCGATGAGGAACGAACACACCATCAAGAGTTTGTTTACCCAGACCAAGGATCCAATACCAAAAGACCAACGTAACAACGTCATCTACAAGATACCCTGCGGAGATTGTGATGCAAGCTACGTTGGACTAACCACCACCACGCTGAAGAAACGAATAGGACACCACAGAAGCGACATGACCAAATTAGACAGACTAATGAATGACATCGAAAACAACAACAACGACGACAACTACAACAGCTATGAACTCGGCCGACTAAAAGAGAGAACAGCTCTCTTGCTGCATTCGGCCGACAACAAACATCGTTTCGATTTGGACAGAACGGAGATACTCGACTGCCATCGACGTTTCTCTGCTCTCCCCGTTCTAGAAGTGTGCCACATTATTAACACAGACAGGACGGTAAACAAACGAAGCGACTGCGACAGCTTAAGTATGATATATGCAGGAATACTACACACACTAAAGACAAGAACCAAAACAAACCACGTAGATAGGCAAATAACTGACATCACTAACACTAACGACAATGACACCCAATAGGAAACTAAAACCCACAGAACTTGTACGCAACATTCAAACAAATTTCTGACTGGAATCAAATTGACGGTTTAAAATTAGAATAACATAGTGACGATCAGAGTAGTGACCCGCCATACAAAACTTCCCTGTTTTTCCTGACAAAAATAGTTAGTAATGTCTTAAATGTTATGTAAAATTGTTTATTTCTATCATTGTTTGTAAAATTGTAGGAAATTGATGAAGTCCGTCCAAAATTTGACTAAAATTCATGTGCAATTCATACCACCAGACGAAGAACGATATTTCTGTAAGTTGTGTTCACCTTTGTAGTTTTTCTGTTTGTCTTTAATATGTACTACGTCCAATTTGTTTAAATAGAACCCTTGAAAAAGATGGCATAGTCCATCGAAACGTCGGGCATCGAAAATATATATCGTTTTGATTGCACCGGAGACTGCAAGGCCGAAAACCCCCCAAGTACAAAATTACCAGTCGATAGCATCCACAAGATTGCAGAAATCTTCTGCCAGGGTTCTGTACGGCGTTCGAATTACGAACACCGAAACTTGCTCCTCACCGTGGTTGCTATTCGATGCCACATCAGAGTGGGGAATCGGTGTGAAATGTTTAAAAGATCAGCAGTAATGAACTCAGCACCTGTACACTTTGTCGATTTTGGGAAGGATTGTGTTCACAGGTCAACATATGTGTAAACGATGGCAGAAGCTGCTTCCTATGACTTAATATACCTTCAAGTTGCATTAAGTTCTGATGAAGTTCCTAACTGAACTTTCCAGCTGCTCAAAAGACTCAGTAAAAACTAGATTGGAATTTCGCAAGAAACTCAAGTGAGGGCTACTGTTTGTCTTTTAAACATCATGGAAGCTGCTCAGAATTTGTTAGGAAATCATGTTCTTAGAAATTGATTTCAGAAGCTTGATGTTCTGAAGCCGCATTGATTCATCAACACTCGGTCGCACAATCAAACACTCCTTGATGTTGTTGACGATATTAAGCATCTAGAATTAGGAACACTTTTCACCCCAGTCTCTCTTACAAGCCTAGTCCGCCATCCAAGGCTAGCCGTAATCGTCTTTGGACCGCACTCTCTCACTCAGCCTGTCTCGACTACCGAGCTGAGGAAACCGCGTCTCGTCCAGACTGCGGGATTGAAACATTATGGCACTAATAGACTTTGTGGTACTTTGTTTTTATTTTATTATCTTGCTCATGCTACTTTTTGAACTTTTTTTTTCTCGCTTTCCACACTGGCTGTCTTCCCGAAGTTCCAAGTTTGATTTTATGAACTACATTTCGTCGAAGTTCAATGATTCTCTCCTTTTCCTCACTGCCGCCATGCCATGGAGAGTCGCGTCGTCGTACATAAGTCGGCCCTGTGAAGTGCAATGTAATGCAGTCGGTCGGTGCATGAACTGTATGGCTCCATGTAGGCTGCCTTTGGGTGCGTTTTGCCTTGCTCTGGGTCTCTTCCCACCGTATCGCACCGACTGGTGTCTGTGTCGCGCAGGGCTCACGGATTATTTCGGGAAAGTTTTTATTTTAATTGAATTTCACGGAAGCGAACGATCGAAAGTACCGTTCGTACAAAAGGGTGTTACGAGGGTAATAATCGTTTTCTGGGTGAATCATTGGCTGCGAACGACTGCACTGCACAGCTTCCAGGAAGACAATCAACTTTTCACAGCGGCAGTGCAATTTCGGTGAATTGCTTTTACGACTGTGTTGAGCTGACGATTTGGAGGACCAAGTAAAGTGCCACCGATTATGGGGGATTTGTTTTTGATTGTGTGCTGCGATATTGTATTGTTTTTGATTTTATTTCCTGATTATGTACAGGGCGTTCTTTCTTGATCCTTACTGATACTTCTGTGCTTACATCCCTACATTTATTTACACTACATCGCAATTAGAATAACACATAATCAACAATAGTGCGCCGCTATAATGGCCACAATATTCTGTTTGTGGCTCCCGCTTTCCAACCTCAATCATGCCACCGCTTTGTACTGGCATGCAATTGGCAAAGGTATCCGCCATCTCTTCCAAAAGTCCTGCAATGTCCTGTGAGTAATCAGGGCGTCCAATCCAAACGATTGAGTGGAAGTTCTCCTAAATCTGGTTCAGGGATCGATTGAAGGGATGAACCGATCAGAAAGTGAGCAGACGTCAGTGGTTCGAGGTCATTGAGATTGTCGGTATAAGCGTAACTAGGTCCTAAAGCTATGTTCACTTAGAATCCGGAATCATGTCACATTTTCTAGTGGCGCTCTCAATGAACATAATCATCATTCTTTTGCAGCACTCTGATCATACACTAATCCTCTTTAAATGGTGAAAATTTCATCGATTTTCTTGCAACGAGTGAAAAGTTATTTCAGATTGAAGACAAGAGGAGGAAAAAAATCTTGCACAAACACGTTGAAAATTTAGCGTGGTCAGGTACGACAGTCGCGAAAAATGTTAATATCGTCAAAACCATTATGTGTTATGTGCACAGATGTTGTTAACCATGGCATAAGGAAGTGTCCTCGGAAGAAAAAGCTTGGGTTCATTGATAAATCTGCTTTGAATTTGAAGATTTGGCAAGAAGTTCGAACTCTAGGCATGGTTTTTTCGCAACAAGATGATGAGAACCGATTCATACAAGGATGACAGCCTCAAGAATCGCGTGCTGCTTTTCGTGCGTTGGATATGTAGAGGTTTTACCTATTTTGATGAGCTGCCATGACAGCCGGAGACGTTCAGTGGTATCGTCACAGATGGGTAGTGTTTATCAACGAAAAAAAACACTCAAATTTCGCGTTTTCTCAATTCACTGAATTGCCCCTCATTTCGCAATAAAAAAAAGTTTGGCAATTTTTCTTCGGAATCCTAGTCAGACTAGTCAAGGCACTCAGGACACTGCATAGATGACCTGATTGTTGAACAAACGTGCGGAAGGGGTTGTTGCTAAAATTTACCACCGTTGTGCAGATTTTTAGAGAGGTCAACACTGAAAAAGTGAGAAAATGTGTGAAAAATAAAAACAAATAATTTCAATTATATTTTTCCATGAAAGTACAATAAATAACCTTTGTTTTGAGGGCTTCACCTTTTATGTTTGTTATTCCATCCCTAAGATATACGTGATTTTGTCATTCCGGATTCTAAATGAACATAGCTTTAGGTCTAGGGGAGCTATGGGCAATTTTTTTACATATGTTCCAGAACTGATCTAAAGATACTTATCGCCTGAATGACGAACGGCACCTCATAATGGACACCCAATCGGACTGGAAAAAGGAACAACCAACAGCCACAAATCAATATCCTCGTCCTCATCATTCTACCATGATACGGTAGAAAGTGAAAGTAGCGCATCGGCAACCAGTCAGATATAGTAGAACTAAAATAGAATACATTTAGGCGCTGTACAGAGTGTAAGTGCAGCTTCCAATTGGAATCGCTCACGCAATGCCCTAGAGGACAAAAAGAGCTGTAAATTAGTGATGGTAGAATAAAAGGCGTAAGGGGACGAATTGAGGCAAGCTTCGGTCTGGGTGAGTAACGTGCTGAAATCCTCGGATGACACGGGTGTTTTGCCCAATACTCGCCTCCATTGTGGAAAGCGCTGGATGAAGTGCCATTGAATGCCGTCCTTGACTTATTCCTTGGACACCGCTTCGTGATGGTCCCGGTTCTTCAAGAGCTTCAGGAGATGTTGCAGTTTGTTTCGTGCACCGATAAAATTTGTACCATTGTCGGAATAGCTTCTTTCACAATGACTTCTCCTTGCCACAAATCGGCGAAAAGTTTGAAGAAACGTTCAATGGATAGATCTGACGCTTTCGTGCACAGAAACAAACAACACGGCAACTTGTCTGGCGGTGCCCGCTAGGCCAGGCGAATCATTACCCCGAAAGTCGGTAATAATGCCGGAAGGTCGGACCCCAGCCAGGGATCCCGGAAAGCTGGGAAGGGTGGGCCTGAAAAGGCTGGCCCGTCCCGGAACGATGGGAACAAGGGGTTGCGACCGCTGGTGGGCCCTCAACAGCCACAGAGCAGGGCGATCCAAGGGGAGGACCGCCCTTGGACGAAGGTAGAGCGGAAGAGGAAGAAGAAGGCGAATCCGCAGGTAGTAGCGCAGGACGCCAAGCCAAGGCGTAGGAGGGCAGGTGCCAAGCGCGAGAAAGGCGACGCGATCGTCATCAAGACGGAACAGTCCAAGTACTCGGACGTCTTGAAGATGATGCGAAGCGACGCCAAGCTTGAGGGTCTTGGAGCCGACGTACGCAGTATTAGACGTACTCGTACGGGCGAGATGATCCTGGAGCTGAAGCGCCAGAAGGAACACAAGGGCGCCGCCTATAAAAGGCTGACAGAAGAGGTCCTTGGTGAGGGTGTGCAGGTGAGGGCTCTGACACATGAGGCGACTCTGAAGGTCAAGGACATTGATGAGATCACCGAAGTGGAAGAGCTCGTCACGGCACTGCGGCAACAGTGCGATGTACAGGTGGCCGCCGCAGCCGTTAAGCTACGGAAAGGGCCAGCAGGGACACAGATAGCTTTGGTTCAGCTACCTGTGGCGGACGTCAAAAAGTCCGTTAAAGTAGGTAGCATAAAGGTGGGTTGGTGTGTATGCCACCTGCCATTCCACGAGCCACCAGAGGTTTGCTTCAGGTGTCTGGAACCAGGACACAAGTCGTGGGACAGCAAAGGCCCCGACAGGCGCAAACTGTGCAGGCGATGCGGCGCTGAAGGTCATAAGGCCCAAAGCTGTACGAGTCCGCCCATCTGCATGATCTGTACCGGGAAATCCTCGAACAACAGACATCCGATGGGTGGTCCAAGCTGCCAAGCCTTCAAGAAAGCCGCAGTGAACAACAAATCACAGTGCAGGTAACGCAGCTGAACCTGAACCACTGTGATGCGGCTCAGCAACTGTCAGGCGGTTTCTGAGTGGGAGACGGATATCGCCATCATATCGGACCCATACCGAGTACCCGCCGGCAACGGCAACTGGGTCACGGATGGGATCAGAAAAATGGCGGCGATATGGACGACGGGTAAATACCCCGTTCAGGAGTTGGTGTCTACTACCTATGAGGGCTTTGTGGTCGCCAAAGTAAACGGGGTCTTCTTCTGTAGCTGTTATGCACCTCCGCGGTGGCCGATCGAGCAGTTCACGCAAATGCTGGACCACTTAACGACCGCGCTAACAGGGCGAAGGCCAGTGGTAATAGCGGGTGACTTTAATGCCTGGGCCGTGGAATGGGGAAGCCGTTTCACGAACCAGCGGGGTCAGATCCTGCTAGAAACACTGGCCATCTTAGATGTCGACTTGGCTAATGTCGGTACCAAGAGTACCTTTAGTCGAAACGGAGCGGAGTCAATTATTGACGTGACCTTTTGTAGTCCTGGCCTAAGTACGACTTCCGGAAGGGGAGGTCCACCGTAGACGCTATCTTGTCGGTTACAAAAAGCGCCAAGAAAGCACTCGAGCCTAAGAGGAGGGAAATTCGATTTTGCGCGGTAGTAACTCTGGATGAAATAAATGCATTTAATAGCGCCAGCTGGTCCGTTATTGCCGATGCGCTCTTGCGTCTCGGGATACCGGAGTACCTGTACAAGATTCTCGGAAGTTACTTTCAGAATCGTGTACTAGTCTACGACACGGAGGTGGGTCGGAAGTGCTTTCACATAACCTCAAGAGTTCCGCAAGGTTCCATCCTGGGTCAGGTGTTATGGAATATCATGTACGACGAGGTGTTGAGGTTAGAGTACTCAGTGGGAGTGGTGATTGTCGGATTTGCCGACGACATTACGCTCGAAGTAAGAGGAGGTAAAGTTGACTACCAACCACTCGATCAAGGTTATGGAGGCGTGGATGCGGTCCAGGAAACTGGAGCTGGCTCACCACAAGACAGAGGTGACGGTTGTTAATAACCAGAAGTCGGAGCAGCAGACGGAGATCAGTGTAGGAGAGTGCACTGTCCTGTCAAAGCGCTCCGTCAAACACTTGGGCGTGATGATCGACGATAAGCTTACTTTCGGTAGCCACGTCGATTATGCCTGTAAAAGAGCCTCCACAGCTGTTGCGGCACTGTCCCGGATGATGTCCAATAGCTCTGCGACGTACGCCAGTAAGCGCAAGCTTCTGGCTAGTGTTGCTACATCCATACTTAGGTATGGCGGCCCGGCGTGGGGCACCGCGCTAAGTACTAAATGCTACCGACGGAAGTTGGAAAGTACTTACAGACGTATGTGTCTGAGGGTTGCGAGCGCATACCGTACCGTGTCACACGACGCTCGCTGCGTCATTACTGGTATGGTGCCTATCAGCATTCTTATCAGAAAGGACATGGAGGACGAAATGCGCGGCACAAGAGGCATATGCAGGACTGCCAGGATGGCCTCTATGGTCAAATGGCAGCGCGCGTGGGACAGTTCCACCAAAGGAAGGTGGACCCATAGGTTGATACCGAGGGTAGATAGTTGGATTAATAGGCGCCATGGGGAAGTTACATTCCACCTGACACAGGTCCTTACAGGTCATGATTGCTTCCGACAATATCTACACCGTTTCGGGCATGCGGATTCTCCCGAATTTAGAGGAAACGGCGGAACACGTTTTGTTCGTGTGCCCGCGTTTTCGCACAATGCGTGACCACATGCTTGCCACATGCGGGAAGGACACAAACCCGGACAACTTGGTCCAGAGGATGTGTAGGGATGAGTTTGGCTGGAACGCCGTTTCAACGGCTATCACCCATATCGTCTGGGAGCTACAGAGGAGGTGGCGCGTGGACTCGGAGAATGGCTAATCCAGATGCAGTACAAGAGGTGGTCTAGGGGTTCGAAGTCGGCTTCGTAGGTCATACCGGTGCCCTGCGGTCGAGAAACTTTACAGCGATTAAGTGGCCGCGGAGAGGAAGTCCCGGTAGCGGTGCTGTCGTCGCGTCGGTCTACTGGGTTGGATCCGAGCCCGCGGTTGGAAAGGGGTCCCGGCAAGGGTCGGGGCAGGTGGAGACCCTGCCACCAGCAACCTTTTAGTGTAGCTGATAGGGCCTGAAGGGTAGTGATACCCTTCCTTACGGGTAGGTCAGATCGGGTTGCACGTGGGCATCAGTTCTTGATGTCTGCAAAGCAGTTGGGCGCGGGCGGGGTTGACCTTGCCCGCCTTCCGAGGACAAAGGGAGTGGCGAGGACTACTCGGGAAACTGGCTAAGCGCCAGCACGTTACCGTGATGGACTCTGCAGAGCGAGTCATCGATGTTGGTTGCTGCTAGGCTACGTGTTTAACCTTGAGGGTGTGATGTACACTAGCCCCTCTCTGAAGCAATACCTTGCTTGGTGGTTCCGGAGAGACGTATGGTTTGGCGACCATAGGAATGGTTTAGTGGGTACGAGGAGAGAGTAGTTCTGGCTTTTACTTTTGTTGTAGAAGACGGCCTCAGACCTACACTACCCTTGCCTTCTGTTAGGGTGTCTGTTAAGCAGATTATCCCCCTATGGTTTAGAAAAAAAAAATTTAATGTTTCTGAAGCTACTTGATCTAGTCCATGAGGAAGGACTTGACCTCGTAGTATTGGTCGTTGAACTCCACACGTTCCTTCTCCAACGAAGCCTTTTCGGGATTGTAATCCTCGTGTGTGAAGATTTCCACCATGGTCTTGCTGTAAGCCTCCCACAGCTCATCCAGTAAGTGAATTTCCACTTCGGTATCATTGTTGGCATCGGAAAATGCCTGAATGAAGCGGTAGCCTTGCCGTCAAAGCCCTCATCAACGGCATCTTGGGGGTGATACACAAATTATGTCACGCAAAAATCGACCTTTTTCAACCCCCTCCCCTCTATGTCACACTTTTTGTATGGGACCTCAAAAATTTGTGTATGGGTCGTCACGCTATGCAATACCCCCCCCCCTTCCCCCTAAATGCGTGACGTAATTTGTGCATGGCCCCTTGGTTGCTCCACCAATCGGTGACATGTCGCCGTCAGGATACCGTGATTTGCAGAAAGAGAGAGGTGCGGTATAGTATACTGCAAAAGCCTAGCTTCGCCAGACATATACTATCTTAATTTACCCGGAGAAACGAGTAGTGGCGCAGCCGCGTGACGTCACACGTCAGACATCCGACTGACGACAACTCAGCAGAAATTAATTAGATCAAAGAGGAATGCAAGCAGTGTAGTAGGCATAGCGTACACCTAGCTTCGCTAGGCATATAATGCGTAAATTTTTCCCAGCAAAACAGATAGCGGTGCTCCAAAGGTTCAATAGAAATATCACGCAAGCTGGTCTGTGCCCAAAACGTCTCAATGTAGCAACCACTCAATCAAAGGATGAATGAAGGGGTTGTGTTGTAGTATCCAAAGTGAATGGCTTCAGCCAGGCATATACTGCACAACTCACCACAGGAAAAATGAACTGCACCAATAATCGATTTCAGTCCCAGCGATCCCAGCCAAAAACTTCCAATATCCAATCCCGATCCACAGTTCGATACTCAAAGTTTGCCCAAAATATCAAGCAGGGCTCAGCGATCAGAGAGGTAAGACGAAGAAGTTTGGATGCAATCAAAATGGTGTATATTTCCATCGCCTAGCTTCGGCGGTACACTAATCTAAATTGACATACCTTGGCAAAAAAAATTTGATGCTGCCGCTCTGATCCGAAACCGCCCCTATAGTTGATGGTGCTCTCGCCGGCTAGGGCTTTTCGACGTAGACCTTGACTGTGATAGGGACCAGCCTTAATGCCGATCGATGTCCTCTCATACACCATCTGGGTAGCCGTCGACGACCTTCGAACCGTTGATCTGCCCAGACTTACAACGATTGATCCTCTGACTGTCAATTCAGAACCTGATACCGGGCCACATTCTAATTTATTTCAAAATCATTTAACGAAACGCACAAAATCTACTAGAGGGCCGCATTTCGGTAGATACTACTTTAGAAACATGTACCAGTAGACTTTTTATGAAATACAATAAAGCTTGATATGTTTGAAGCTCTTAAATTACACTCGAGCAACAGTAAATTTCTCACTTAAAATTACCTTAATGCATAATACATAATCACATGAATGTAAATTTACACGTATAAATTTACATGTATCGACTGTGCATTGTTAACTAACTCACACTGAAACTGCTAGACATAATCTGTTCCTTAAATTTATTTCTTAAAATTAGATGTCTGTAATACGGATATTCCAAGTACAAACTTCGGATGAACTCGGTTTCAGCACACTTCTGAAATCGACACCATCGCTAATCAGAGACAGTTAGCACCTACGCGTGAATTTGCCCACATAATTAGCCGCCCGTCAAATCACACCTATTCGTGCCAACCAGACCGAATGACTAGACCCAACGCTTTGCAAGTTGCAACTGGTGACTCCAGGTCATAGCTCTATAAATAATCCGCTTGAGTCGTTCCCTCTGTCAAGGGCACACTAATTAATTGGGCATAATATCGCTCTCGCTTCAGTTTGTCTGGTGCAATCCAACACATACCTACGTTAGATGTTTCTCCCTACTATTGGAATCATCTTGCAGAAATATTTATATGTCCTGGCTCGCATCTCCCCCTCAATTTGGAACGACTGATTTAACGGTCAAGATGGTAACAATCCCGACGCCTCTGATATTCAGGGAATGGCAACTGTATCGTGTGTTCTACGACGCGTACGCATTAAACTAAATCACCTTCACCTGTAACTGATGCAGGGAATGGTGGTCCGAAGGAATCTGTCAAGCAGACCGGTGCAACCGTGTGATGATCTTGGTGATGATAATGACCCACGGAGATTTGCGTCTGCTGGCTGGCTGGTCGTCGACTGCAATTTGCTGCAACCCACTCGCATCGCACCGCGTCAGAGATGCATACCTGCGTCGTCTGCCCGCGTGAATCGCGGTGATAGGTGCGAATCATTTTCACGCCAGACTGCACCGCATCATCATCATCATCACGGTGCGCATCGTCCATCAGCGGAATGCCCGTTTCTACTTAGGCCTTGGCAATTGTCGGAATCTGGCGGTGACCGGGGCGGTTGCATCGTTGTTAATCCCTGACTGGTAAGGAATGATGAAGGCCAGCCGGGTGAATGCTTTGGTGGAAAAAAATGGTGCGTATAGACAACTGGTAGATTGCGACGATATCGAATGCATTTACGTCGAGGAGGGAGCACTTGATGGCTCGGATAGATTGCCTTCGGAGGGGTACCCATATTGCGAAGTGGGCAACAAGTTCTTCAACCTTAGTGGGTGAAGTAACTCCGTACGAGCAATAAATGAACACGAATTATCATCGTCTATACAAAAATCAGTACAAAAGTTTAGAGAATGCTATGATTTAATGGTCAGCCAGTCTTCCTTATTAAGGGCTAAAAGAGGACATGTGGATTCGCAAGTACAGTAACCTGTATGAAACCCGAGCAAGCTATTCGTTCCAACGCCCCGTCTAGCATTGAGGAATAAATTCATTCTATTTCAATTCCACGATAGTATGATCTCCCATTCACACCTTGAGATCTGGGACCAAAGAGGTAGCACCCTGGAACCTGCCGTTGGAAAGATTTGGGATATAGGCTTGTTACCCTCAGGAGGATATCAAGACAGTATTCCTGGAATTTACATATTTCACTATGAACCAGTGAATTTCCATGAAATAACCAGCCAGTACAACTTTAAATTTTCATTGAATAACATGTTCAAGAATCCTTCAGTCGTTATTAAAGCACTCTTCTTGGCTATGCCAAAACAGATATGTGGAAATGAGAAAACTGCTAGTATGAGTGTTTGAACTTTCCAATAGAGCGACGTGTCAAATTTGTTATCGTCACTCGAAACGCCATCATCCACAGGATTACGAAACGCAATCAATTATTTCCGAAATGCATATCTACGTCATATTTTGAGCGCTCTTTTTTCCGTCTCCAAACTAAAATTATAATTATTCAACTTGGCCACCGAGTTTCCCCCGCTCTTCATGATTGCAAATTGCAGCACTACGCTACTAGGTTCACGCGTAGAGGTGCCTTACCCATTGCTCGCTCCAACCGCCGCGCCGCGCGTCGCCCCACGCTCTTTTGTTGCGGTGACATGTCAGCTAATAAATTCAAATGAAATTGCACTTTTCATTTGTTTGGCACGCCTGGTATTAGCGGTGCTGCACAATAAACCTAGTGGTGGCAAGCAGGCAGGCGCGCGCGGTCTGTGGCTATGTGGCAAACCGATTTCAACTACCGTGTGTTTGTGTGTGCGAGATTGCGTTTCTAGTGTTTTTACCACAAACTGATGAAATGAAAGGAGCGGGGGCACATTCTGAAATACACGTTCCTGGTGTGCGCATAATGAAGGGAAATTTGGATGAGTGATCGATTTAGTGCATCCAATTTTCCCTGGGGGTTTCATAGTTTGACTGGTTTCAATTGGCTAGAGGAGGAACTGAATTAAAAGAGATTTATTCAGTAGGCCAGTAATTCTTGTCTGGTATAAATGAATCGGTAACGTCTGATTGAGACTAACAAACAAAACACTCATATTGAAATTTGTCAGTGTTTTCATGATCACTCAGAAGAAGACCCTGTTAACTTTGGCGACCATGAATCCCTCGTATGTAGTAGACACCAACTCTTGGACGGCGGGTTGCCGGCAGGTTCTCGGTATGGCTCCGCTATGAGTGCGATATCCGTCTCTCACTCAGAAACCGCCTGACATAGCAGTTGCTCTGCTGCGTCACAGTAGTGGTACAGGCTCAGCTGCGCTATCTGCACTGTGGTTTGTCAGCAATGGCTCTTCTGAAGGCCAGACACCTATGACCTCCCGTTGGGTGCTTGCTGTTTACGGGTTTCCCATAACAAATAAAACAGGTGGATGGACCCGTACAGCCTTGTACCTTGTGACTTTTGCCGCCTCATCGCCTACACAGTTTGCTTCTGTCAAGGCCTTTGCAGTCCCATAGCTTGTGTCCTGATTCCAGACACTTGAATCAAACCTCTGGTGTCTCGTGCAAAGTCAGTTGACATACAGGGGATACTCAAAATAACTGGGACAGGTAAAATTTTCACTTTTCAAAAAATGTTCAACTCGCTGTAACTTTTCGAAAAGGGCATCAAATATTCTCAAATTTTTACTGTGAGTTCATCAACTAGTTGTGTATCAGTGGTCAAAATTTGGAAAAGATCGGGTCATTCTACACAAAGTTATAAAGGTTCTAGAAAAAGGTATAATTATACGATAGCCAACTTTGAGCTGTTATATCTCCGGATTCAATGAACCGAATGCAATGAAATTTTGATCATTTATGACTAATATAATGAACTTTGAAAAACAGTTGACTTAATATAAAATTATTAATAAGAAAAAAAGTTATGGCGATTTCATTTATTCTATGTTTTTTTAGTAAATTTACCTATTTTTCATATGCATCCCATTACTTTTTTCAATTTAATGCCGGCTATCTGGTTTCTTTCCTTTGAAACATAAATATATTCAAGTCAATTAGAACGAATATAAATGAACTATAATTACTATCTCGAATTTTGAAACGATGATGAAGTTTTGGATTAATAGGTGTTATATTGGCAAAATAATCTAATCGTAATAATTTTCTTTCGTGTAAAGAAATTTAAGTTTAGTCAAAAGTTTTTAATAGGTCATTATATAAGTCATGGATGATCAAAATTTCATTGCATTCGGTTCATTGAATCCGGAGATATTACAGCTCAAAATTGGCTATCGGATAATTATACCTTTTTCTAGAACCTTTATGACTTCGTGTAGAATGGCCCGATCTTTTCCAAATTTTGACCACTGATACATAACTAGTTGATGAACTCACAGTAAAAATTTGAGAATATTTGATGCCCTTTTCGAAAAGTTACAGCGAGTTGAACATTTTTTGAAAAGGGAAAATTTTACCTGTCCCAGTTATTTTGAGTATCCCCTGTACTTTACTGGCACACTTTAAGCATCCCTACTTAAATGGATTGGTTAGCGTTCGCCACTGGTAGTTGTACCATGGCCGCCTCTGTCTCTGCCGGGCCCTTCCGCAGCCTCACATTGTTGCCACTCACAGAGCCGTGACGAGCTCTTCCGCGTTAGTGATCTCGTCTAGGGTTTTCACTTTCAGAGTCCCGCTGTAGGAGCCCTCACCATAACGCCCTTATGAAGGACCTCTTCTGCCAGACATTTGTAAACGGCGCCCTTGCGTTCCTTGTCGCGCTTGAGCTCTGAGATCATTTCACCTGTACGAGTACGTCAAATACTGCGCACGTCGGCTTCCAGATCGCCTGCAAGACTTCCGAGTACTTCGACTGTTCGGTCTTGATGAGGACCGCTGAGGACCAATCAGTGGTCGCAACCCTCCGTTCTCTTCGATCATGGATGAGTCAGCCATTCCAAGCTCAGCCTTCCTGTTTTTCCGGGATGCCTGATTGCCCAAGCAACACACATGTTATATATTAGTTACGACAGCGCAAGTTTTGGTTGTATAGAAGTTTATTTGACGTTATTCCAACACAATGTTAGAATTACGTAAAATTAACTTCTATACAACCAAAACTTGCGCTGTCGTAACTCTTATACAACATGTGTGTTGCTTGGGTGGGATCCGACTTTCCAGCTTTGCAACCGACCTTCGGGGTTAACAGCCGCCTAGCCATGCGGACGCCGTCCGGTAGCTCCTCACCTGACGGCTACCTCACATACTTCTGCGATTGCTTGTCGTAAGCAAATGCATCCGCCTCATTTTTGGGACTATCCGCAAAAGCAAAGGCCTCCGTCTGGGTAGACATCGGAATTATTGATTTCACGGGTTCTGCCGCAGTTGCCACGAGTTTCTAGTGATCTTACCTAGCCACCTTCTTTTGAAGTCCAATCAGTACTAATATAAGATTTCGCGAACACAACCTTCATCACAAAGAGCCCATCTCTATTCTTGTTGATATCCCTCATTAACCACGCTCCGTCCAATAACTCAGCCGACAAACTAGCCGAGGAGGAAATCGAGTTACCTATGCTGGAACAACGTGCAAGCTCCCTGCTTCTCTTTCTGCTCTCAATAACAGAGACCTAGCCAACCAGCTTCTCGTGAAGCGGCTAGCCTTGCCATTTTACGGGTAAAAATCCGGAACCCAAAACATGACCAAAAAGTTATAAATTCATAAAATATGTCACTTCATTCATAATAACATGACTACAAGTCATAGAACCATGCCGCTGAGTCATAGAAATATGCCTCTCACTCATAAAACTATAAACCAGCAGCATGGAGCGATGCAACAAAACAAACGGGTGCGAGCTTTGTACTTGCCACCCATCAACGTCGTCACCCAGCGTCGTTGCGTTCACACCACCGTTGTACGGTGGAAAAGTGTTAGGAGAACAGAGCCCAAAATGCCAAAATGGAGTGAATTGGGCCAACTCATAAAATCATTCCTGAATGGGACTTGATCATTACTATAGGTGAATGGTGTCAAGATATGTTTGCATTAAACATTCTTGTACAAGCTAGGCCGTCAAACCCACGGAAAATCTTTTGATTTCCCAATGAAAATTGGCAACTTCCAGTTTTTCGTGCTTCCTATTAAGGTTTTCGGCTGATTTTATTACCGGCCATGTTGTTCCAAGGAGATTGAGGCACACATGGAGACACATGGTTGTTGATGCCTACACTATCCAGGTTAGGGGTCATTCAAATATGACGACCATCGTTTAGCAGGGAGGGAGTTATATTCCATGCATTGAGTATACATACCTCGGCCGCAAAGACGACTCATAATATGAAATCCCCATTGTATGAATGATTGTTTATTCCGCAGATTCCTCCAGCGATTTCTCTAAGGAATCTATGACAAAAGGTCGAATGGACAAAAGGCAGAATAGGACAAAAGGTTAAACAGACAAAAGACAAATTGTGAGACATGAAAAAGTGATCAAAATTTGACAGAAAAACGACAATTTAAATTCCAATAAAAATAATAGAACCAGCGATTGCAAAACTATTCAACAACTTAAAAAAAAAACATTATTGAAAAATAGGATAGGAAAGATAGGATGTCTATAAATGATGGAAATGTTATTCATTGAAGTTAAATGTGGACAACAATATTCCTTGAAAGAGCAGCCTATGGGTAGAAGAAGTATGAATCATTGATTGAAAAATTGTCATTTGAAACTCCAATCATTACAGCGATTTAACTCCCCTAAGATGCTAGGATTTTCGCTCCATGATAGCGTTGTGTACGTTCAGCGTGCCTGTCTGGGCTGGGTCATATCGACCCAACATTCTACTAGGGTTAATAAAGCCAAACAGTCTATGAAGTAGGGAAGGACAAATCTGTAGGTATTATATGAGCGAACAAAATAAAATTATTTACTTATTCAGTGCAATTCATAGGAACTACCTATCATTCCATAAGAGGATGATCACTAAGCACAAATATTCAATTTATATTTCTGCAGTAAAGCTAGGAAGAACAGCTATTGAATAAAAGAAGGCAAAATGTCTGATTGAAATAAATATAAGCACCTAAAGAGTCAATAATTATTTTAGTAACAAAACTTAAAAGAACAGCCTATAAATTAAAGAAGGAAAAAATCCTAAACAAAAAAATCTAACTAAATTGCCATTAAATAATGCATCAACGCAACTTGAAAGAACAGCATTTAAACGACAAAAAGGAAAAAAAAAATCATATGGAAATGTTAGTGGCTGGAATGCATTAGATGTCTTTAACAGCACTACATATAATGTTCTCTCAATGAGTTCAAACAAAGACTCATCAATTTTTTATTCTTATAAGTGAGACACACCAGCTGGTAACTTGGTCTACTAACGTTTTTTTTCACTCGACCTTTTGTCCCATTCGACCTTTTGTCCTTTGATCATTTGTCCTTCCACCTTCTGTCCTAAAGCCCCACTAAGAACTCCATCGTTACATGTACATTTCTTTTTCTTGGACTAACGTCCCCACGAATACCAAGCCTGCTCCTCAGCCTACTGGTCTAAGAGCTCTTCCACAGTGTTTCAACTGGGGAGCACTCTCCGCCAATGATCATTTAGCATGTGAATATCGTGTGGTTGGCACGAAGATATTCTATGCATAAGGAAGTCAAGCGAAATATGGAAAATTTCAGGACCGGCTGAAAACACACGTCATTTAAGGACAAACTTCTTAACATCCCACTTTAACAGTGCATCAAAACTTCAAACGCACAAATCTCAAGAAGCAAGCTTCACACAACAAAGTATTTTATTATTCTGTTCTTGCTCACTTGTCTAAGTCTAAAATAAGAAGATCAGGTGCGCTGGTTTTGTTTACGAAGAGATTTGTGCCCTCGAAATCGTGAGTAGGTGCCAAAGTCGGCCATTGTGGCGGCCATGTTGGGATTCTAACAAGTCTTCCCTTAAGAGTTACAACAGTGCAGATTTCTATTGTATAGAAGGCAATTGACGTAATTCTAGCATTGTGCTAGATTAACTTCAAATTAACTTCCACTTCCGTAACTCTTATATGATATGCGTGTTGCTTGGGCCAGCATTGACTTGCTTAATATTCACCATTCACCATTTTGGTAATACCTGACCGTCTATCAGATGTGCCGCGATTTCTCTCTAGATATTTTCAAAGATTTTATGCTCCTTGGATTTATCCCGCGATTCTTTTCGAAACTTATCTCAAGAATCTCCCGAGATTCCTTACAGATATTTCTTCAAAAATTAATCTCGGGATTTCTAAGGGGATCTCTATGAGTTTTCTTCCAGCATTTTCCCTTGAGATTTTGAATGAATACCGTTGAAATTTATCTTTGCAGTTTTGGGCATTTCACCAGGATTTTTTCCAGCGAACTTTAGTGGATTACGCTTACCAATTTTTCCTAAGTCCCTTCCAAAATTCCTGTAGATATTCCATGTAATTTTAAACATTGCTTCCGAGAATTAATTAGGGACTTCTTCAGTGATTACCTATGGTTGGCCACTGTAATAGTTCAGAATAGGCACACCTCTCCGAATCACCGAAAAACTACATTATCATACTTGCCAAAACGCAATTGCATTTACCATTGTTCGACAGATTAGCGTTTCTTATCGACGATTGTCGTCAATTTCCTTTATCACACTCTCTTTTACAATATCTCTTGTCGGGACCGGTCACCAGCAGCGTGCTAAGTTTAATGAGTTAGAGTTTTGTTTGTTAGTTAAGCATTCGCGCGTGTGTTTAAAATGATTCTCATCAGAAAGATAAGCCCGTGATACGATCCCTGATACAACAGCCACCATGGATACCATCTAGAACCCCCCTCCCAGGCAGAGAGATGGCACAGGGAAATTACCCAAGGAATAGTCCTGAAATTTTTGCTGCGGATTTCTCCGATGATTCTTCCAGAGATTCGTTCAGGAACTGCTCAACATATGTCTATCTACGTTCTACCAGGATTTCCCACGAGATTCTTTCTAAGATTTATCTTAAGATTTTTTCGATGATTCCTCTCGGGAATCCAGCAGGGATTCTTTCAAAATGTCTTCCTCTGATTCCATGGGAATCTCTGGGATTCTTCCCCTGGAAATACAGGATCAATTCCCACAGATCAATTCTCCATAGCTTCTTCTCGAAATGTCTGCAAAGATTCTTCCAGGAAATCCACAGATATTTCTTCAGGAATGGCTCCTAGAATTACTTGCGTATTTTTTCCAGTGATTCACTCCGAACAATCTCTTCGAATTCTTTTCAGGATTCTTGCTGCTTACTCTTGTGATTCCATCAGGGATTCAGCATGACTTTTTTCAGGGTTTTTTGTTATTCTTCCGGTATTCTTTCTTTATGATTATCTTCTGGATTTTTAAAAGTTTTCTCCCGGATGTCTTTCAAGGGATATCTGGGATACCTATAGATTATTTTTTTGGGAAAACTGAGATTCTCCCCAAGGATGATTTGTTTTTATCTAGGGATTCTATCAAATCCATTATGATTTCCAAAACTGTGGAAGCGCTAATGAAATACTTAAGATACGATGCAGGATATGGTCGTACTGTCAGGATGAAAAAGATAAACAAGAAGTGAAAATATCAGCAATCGTATTCTGCTAGTATGATCAGTTGATCTTTTTTTCCTCCCTTGTTGGGGAAATTAAGCCACTGCGTCCAATAAGTTGAACTGTTGTGGCAAGTTGATCTACACCAAAACTTATTAAATCTCAGAGTGATAAAATGGGGTCAAAATGTGATGAAATCGGTGGTAGACAGAAACGGAGGCAGACAAAATTGGGTCAAGACTAGATTCGTTTTTTTATCTGTGCTAACTGTTGGGAGTGGGATTCGATCTCAGGTCCTCGGCGTAATAGTCAAGTGTTCTAACCATCATACCAGGTTCGCTCCACTATTCGGCTTTCTGTTAATAAATTTTTTCACATGCGTCAAATCGCTTTGCGGTCTTCGAAGGGTTGATTTCTCGTAAAATTAAGTGGTAAACCATAACGATTTTCCTTTAAAAATGTTTTTCCCATGCTAAATCGTATGAAAATATTTAATGGTAGGCGCTAAAGTGTACAGTAACAAAAACGTGTTTTGTGTCCCAGGCTTATAACAAAAACGGATCACCCCAATTGAGGATCGAAACCAGCCACCCTGAATTCACTGCGTGTATTCAAAACATTCATACTTTCTCAACGTTAATCAAATTATCTCCCAGGCGTCCTGTTTATGTGCTGGCACCCACACAAATACATCGGAAAAGTCATACCAGTGCCCATAAAATGCTAAATCATATTCCCCCAGATAATGATCTCACACTGCCTGGACTGCCGGAAACGTGGCTACTGAGCACTGTGATTATAATATGCAAAACCTCGCAATTGTAGTACGTCGCCCTGCTGCACCTGTAATCGTATGCAACCGAAATGCCGTACGAACAATTGCACTTTACTGGAAAATCCATGCACTCACGCACTTCTGCGTCAGCGAGTTTGACCCTTCCGGTCGCCGCCGCCGCCGGTATGGCAATCGTGCCAGGTCAGGGAAAATCCACCCAAGCCCTCTGATGTCATGCAATAAAGTATGCAAATTGGTTTATTTTTATAAAATGTTGGGTCTGGCCGGGGCTGGTAAAAATAAAACATACTGAAAATGGTCACGAGACATTTACAGTGCAGCTTTATTGGTACCGACTTCCTATCGCATTAACAGCCATTTAGACTTTAGTAGAGTATGTGGTGCAGCTCCCAGGGTCCGTTTGGAGTTCGACGAGGACATGGGCCTTCGCCTGATGTTTATCTTTCAAGGTTCACTCAATCATGGCCAACGAACGGGGGCATTAACAGCAATGACTTTTATTAACTTTACATGCCGGAACAGGGTCGAACGATGTGAAACATGAAATGTAACGTCACATATAAATTATGATGCTGAAAACTGTGAATTATTAAGATTCAGTAGCCTTAGAAACGGTTTTTTTTTTGAATACATAATTCACAATGTCACAATACAATGTTTCGCTAGCATTACCATAACTGTAACTAATGGTTGCTGCTTCGACGGGGAGTGTTAACGAGTGACGAACGAAAAGTCTTCAGCCAGAAGTCTAGTGCTACTGGCTGGTAACCGATTCAATAGAGAGCGATACAGGATAGCAAGATCAGAAAAGAACAAATACATCGTAACAAACAAAGGCGACATGAAGAGAGAGTGTGATAGTTGCTGCGCAGGACAGTTTGAATCAGAACGATATGCGGAGATTTCATGTAGCTCTCGACAGTGCATCTATGTTCCAGTTGGGACGTTACGCCAAGAAAAAGCAAAAGATGATAATGATCTTGATGTCACTTCTAATGGTTTCGGCTTGCAGTCACAGAAATAAGCGTTGATTATTTTAATTCATCGCCGACGTTTCGATCCTCGGGTTTGGATCTTCTTCAGGGCCTGTGGTTTATTGACTGTTTTAATCTTGGTAATTACACATTTCTTACTTCTACTTACTCGAAGTTAAACAACTTGTGAAGTGCCGTTTTTACACGGATGTATGTCGGGATTTTGGTGAAATGGCCTCACTGAGGATGAACATTTTAAAATTGTAGAAAATTGTGGGGATGTAACAAATTAAGAATTGGTAAAAACCTACTTAACAATTTTTGTACCCCTGCTAGGGGATTTTACACACTGTTCGACGTCCGGAATTTTGTTACGCTTTGAACCTTTTTCGGATGTTTCACCGTCGAAGAAAGGGAGATTACTGTGGGTTGTGACGTATGGGAGGTTGTTGGGTGGTTGGGTTGACTAGTGTTGGTTGTGTGGGGATGTTGTTATCGTTGGTTTGTGTACTACGGAAACGATTTGACGACGAAATTCTCTCCTCTCTGCTTCGTCTAATAGTTTCGAGGAGGTTTGCGTACGCACAGCTGAGATGGTCGGTGTCTGTCCGACGGTTGACGGTGTTGGGCGTAGTAGCGATGTGGCACATCTCCAACACTTGCAAAGCTTGTCGTTTGTAGGTGATGTCGATGATGGATGGATTGTTCACGTTGAAACGGTGTTGGTTGGTAATGCAGTGTTCCATTAGTGCTGTCTTCTCCTTTAGCTGTTGTATTGGTGGGTCCGTGTAGCTATTTCCTTCTTGTAGCAATCTCTCTAGGGTATTGATGTGAGATTGGTGTCCATACATACGGGCTTGTAGCTTGTTCGTTGTCATGCCGATATAGTTTCGGTGGCAGTCTCGACAGTCAATTTTGTAGATTACGTTGCTTTTGTTCAAATGTGGCACGGGATCCGGGATTGTCAGCAGAACGAATCCGGACGTCTACACGTACTACTTCCTAACCCAAGAGTTTGCATATCACGACAACCACCGAAGAAAATCAAAACAAACTACTCGGAAGTTTAATACACTGATGAATAATGCCGTTGAAGCCCACCGAAGCGAGTTACCGTCGGAGAATCCAAACGCCATCCTGAACGCCACCAACAAGAATGTTCCACCAGAAACCATGATTCTGCTGAGCCTGGGTCCAAAGTTCGCCCTCCCCTACAACAACGTTTCCGAAATCCCCGTTTTCCACCTAATTGCCGATGTGGAAAACATCCTAGCGACTCAAACAGACCGATCGTTGCGAGAGCAGGCAAGGTGTCAAATCGTCAACAAAATGCAGAATTACTACAACCGAGCGGAGCGCACTACTGGCACCAGCCTCGCCCCGCTAGAGAAATTCTGCCAAGCAGCGACAAACACCACCAAGAAATTCATCAAAACAAACCCTGATATCCTCATCACGGAAGCAGACAAGGGTAATCGCACTGTTATCATGAGCCTCGCCGACTACGACGACAAGATGACCCAGCTGATCGACAACACAACGACGTACGAGAAGCTAAACGCAGATCCAACAAACCGATACGAACGGATGAACAACAACATCGTCAAACGACTACACGCGCTCCAGCTGATTAGCGACAGGGAAAAGTACCATCTCACCAGCTACAACGCCGTGTGCCCCCGAATTTACGGTCAGCCGAAGGCACACAAGCCGAATCTGCCTCTCAGACCAGTCGTACCGAACACGACTGCACCTACGATCAACCTGTGTAAGTAGGGGGATTAGGGGCATAATGGACACCCGGGGCGAAATGGACACCCCTGTTTTTGCCGAAACCGTTGACTTTTATGTTAAACTTTTAATGCATAAGTGTAAAGGAACAAGTCAAGGTTCTATTTTTCAAAAGCACCATTCATATTCATCCAAAATAACCAAAATATCATTGAAATTGAAATATGTTTTCCATATGGTGAAATTCTTATAATTTCAAAGCAGCAGCAAATAAGGTATTACGAGTGTTTGTGTGTGTCTACCATAAAAAGTAGTGAATTGTTACCTTATCTACATGTATACGGAGATTTGGAAACGGATGAAGTATTATATTTTTGATCAGAAATTACTTAAAATAGGAATTTTATTGTTGTAGTTGATTCGGGGCGAAATGAACACTGGCAATTACGAATGGATGTACGCGCATTGCATACTGTTAGGCGTTTTAGAGAGTTTGTAAAAAATCAATCCGATTATTTTAGCCTAAAGTTTATTTAATTAACTTTTATGTTATGTAAACTCGTCTAAGATGGAGTATTATGTCTGTGGTATTGACCTCCGTAGGCAAATTGCTTAACTGGTCGATGTAACTAAAGAATTAGCATAAAATATGCAGAGGTGTCCATTATGCCCCGATGGGTGTCCATTTCGCCCCGTACCTTTTCTGCCAGCCCTGAAAAACACTCGGTTTACAATTCATTATTTCTTCACAATAATGACATTCTACCTGCTGTAAATGATTGAAAGACGTAGAAAACAAGTTAAAGTTGTAAGTCAACTGATAATATGTTGAGTTTTACTCTGTTATACAGGCCTAACGTACTCATTTGCTTAGGGTGTCCATTATGCCCCTAATCCCCCTACATGGCGGATATCTTGCAACGCTCGTTCCAAAGCCAATACAACGTTGTGGATTCGAAGAGCTTTTGCGTGTATGCCAATAACTTGCGCATACCGTCAAACCACATATTGGTGTCGTTTGACGCGATATCGTTGTTTACCAACGTCACGAAAGATGTGGTAATACATGACATCATCATGATGTGGGACGAAATCGGGAAGAACACAGAAATCAACCTAGATTTCTTCCTCGAAATTGTCGGTTTCTGTTTTGATGCCAGTTTCTTCTGCTTTCGTGGAAAATACTACCACCAAATTTCGGGGACCGCAATGGGCAGCCCGCTTTCACCCATTCTGGCGGATATCGTGATGGACAACTTGATCTCCAGAGCTATCAATCTCGCCGGAATTCCTCCGGAATACATCCGAAAATATGTAGATGACCTCTTTTTGGTCATACACAAAGATCAGGTTGATCGAGTTTTGGCTTTGTTCATAGCATAGCATAGCATAGCATAGCCGACCGTACACATCCTGGGGTGGCTGTCGATAGAGACGTTTAATGCGCCAGAAAAGTTGCCTGGGACTTGACAAACCTTTCATTTAACGAACTCTCGACACCTGGCCAGGTCCTTACGATCAGCGGGGATGGGGAGGAAATGTTGATTAGATATCTACTCAGAATATGTCCAAGAACTTGGCCCACTTCATAGATATCTGGAGTTGGAAATTGGATAGGGTTTATTGGGGTGCTTTCCTTGGCGAAAAAGCATATGAGAAATTGTCATGGTTTAATCATTTACCTGGTTACCACTGAAAAAGAAAACATAAGCATTAAGCAAGTCACACAGATTTCGTAGGTAGTACAGCCCTAGACCACAGTTATGAGGATTGTCGGATACCAAAACAAAAAAATTGGAGACTTATCTCTGACTTCTCGACAAGACTGACGCAATCCTCCAACGTTCACCATTATTAGACTGATTCGAATTAGTTATCAGCCCAGTACATCTATTGCACGTACCCGAAGCGGGTGCAGAATGTAAATGGTCGATAATGATGTATTAAAAAAAATGGTCAGATCTCACCCATTTGCTGGAATTGGCATCACTGTCATGGATGGAACATAGAACACATCAGCACTTCAACTTTCCAGAACCATCAAGGCACTCCTAGTCACACCAACTCCCACAATCTATCTTTTTGAAAGTTTCCCTCCTCGCACACACCATCACTCCCGGCCGATTCGACTTCCTTTAACGTTATCATCCGATTACACGACGACCTTTGCGAAATAAACACGCTACCCAAGCCAACAAAACCGACACAATTAGTTATAGAACTCAAAAAAAGGAATTCTCCAAACAAAAATTTTCACTATCCGTCGAATTGAATAAAAGTTTTGACAATCAGCACGACAAAAACGCAGCACGTCGGTTGATCGAGTTTTGGCTTTGTTCAATGCTCAAAATGAGCAAATAAAATTCACCTCCGAAACCGAAGAAAACCGAAAGCTTCCGTTCCTAGACCTTCTCGTGATCAGACAGGAAGATGGGACCGTGAAAACGGACTGGTATGCCAAACCGATCGCGTCAGGGCGCATTCTCAATTACTTCTCGTTTCACTCCGCCGATCAAAAATTGTCAGTCGTCAACAATTTCATTGATCGAGTCCGGTCTCTGAGCACAATCAGGTCCCGAGAAGAGCAAGACGAGCTGATACGCAGCCACCTGAAAAAGAACGACCACCCCCGTGGACTGATCAACAGAATGCTGCGCCAAACACCGATCGCGAACCGAAACGAAAAACCAACAACATACAGGTCGATACCATACATCCATGCGCTAACACCCTCTCTCAAGAAAATATTGAAGAGCAACAACACAACTATGGGCATCTCGTACAGCAACCAAAATACAGTAGGACACCTATATAAAACAGCCAAGGATCCCGTGCCACATTTGAACAAAAGCAACGTAATCTACAAAATTGACTGTCGAGACTGCCACCGAAACTATATCGGCATGACAACGAACAAGCTACAAGCCCGTATGTATGGACACCAATCTCACATCAATACCCTAGAGAGATTGCTACAAGAAGGAAATAGCTACACGGACCCACCAATACAACAGCTAAAGGAGAAGACAGCACTAATGGAACACTGCATTACCAACCAACACCGTTTCAACGTGAACAATCCATCCATCATCGACATCACCTACAAACGACAAGCTTTGCAAGTGTTGGAGATGTGCCACATCGCTACTACGCCCAACACCGTCAACCGTCGGACAGACACCGACTATCTCAGCTGTGCGTACGCAAACCTCCTCGAAACTATTAGACGAAGCAGAGAGGAGAGAATTTTGTCGTCAAATCGTTTCCGTAGTACACAAACCAACGATAACAACATCCCCACACAACCAACACTAGTCAACCCAACCACCCAACAACCTCCCATACGTCACAACCCACAGTAATCTCCCTTTCTTCGACGGTGAAACATCCGAAAAAGGTTCAAAGCGTAACAAAATTCCGGACGTCGAACAGTGTGTAAAATCCCCATTAATTAACTTTCCCGTTAACCTAGCAGGGGTACAAAAATTGTTAAGTAGGTTTTTACCAATTCTTAATTTGTTACATCCCCACAATTTTCTACAATTTTAAAATGTTCATCCTCAGTGAGGCCATTTCACCAAAATCCCGACATACATCCGTGTAAAAACGGCACTTCACAAGTTGTTTAACTTCGAGTAAGTAGAAGTAAGAAATGTGTAATTACCAAGATAAAAACAGTCAATAAACCACAGGCCCTGAAGAAGATCCAAACCCGAGGATCGAAACGTCGGCGATGAATTAAAATAATCAACGCTTATTTCTGTGACTGCAAGCCGAAACCATTAGAAGTTCCACCAAAATCAGTCATCCTATCAACAGATCTTGATGTCTGTCTTTACATATTTCAGTTTGAGTCATTTCGCAAAAGCAGACTATTGATGGTTTAATTCAGTAATTCCAAACATATATTCATCCACAATCACCAACTGATCAGTTTCCAAGATTGAGGGTCAGAAAAGAAGTTAATTCGTAAAACTCTCCTCTGATACATCAACGCGTGATCACGTAGTTATACGTGTACCATTCTATCTATCCAGCCCTATCAAAGAGCAAAAAAAAATGATTATGCTTCAGTTCAAGTGGCCCCCGACGACCACCATCACACCTCTACACAAATCGACGACGGACGCAGCGGCCACATCTTCACCCACCCCCATCGAGCAAGCGATTCGACCAACAAACGAAACGATGCGAGAAAAAGTTGGTCACGATCTTGCACTAAAAGCTGCCAACAACATAGCTGCCAGAGCTATACTATTGCTGAAGCGCTTCGGCCGAGAGCGGAGCACTAGGGAATGAAAAAGGAGCAGAATCTTTCCAGGATGATTTATACGTATTTTGTCTGTTTGTGCATGCATAAGTAATGCATTATTTATGTACATCATCAGGCAGCGAAAGCATCAGCTGCTCTCTTCTCCTCGGCTGCTGCTGCTTCTGGAGCATTCGTCTATTTTTTTCTTGCGTTCGTTTCGTTACGTTTTGTTTTCCATGCGCTTGGTTACGTTTTCGATGAGATATCTATGAGCCAAATCCTGGGGCTTGGCCGAAGCTGGCGCTTCTCTGGGTGTGCCGCTTGGATGAATTGCGATTGGGATAGTAGGGGAATCGGTGTGAAGTGAACCATTCGGTTATGTGTTCTTTCATGACCTTCTTATAGGTAGGAAGGTAGGTTCGGAAGAACCCGCATGCCCGAAACGGTGTAGATACATACTTTCGGAAGCAACCATGGGCTAGAAGAACCTGTGTCAGGTGAAATGTTACTTTCCCATAGCGCCTATTAATCCAACTATCTACCCTCGGAATCAACCTATGGGTTCACCTTGTTTGGTGTAACTGACCCACACGCGCTGCCATTTGACCATGGAGGCCATCCTGAAAGTCCTGCGTATGCCTCTTGTGTCACGCATTTCGAGCACTCCATGTCCTTTTTGATAAGGATGTCGCTAGGCACCATACCAGTGCTGCAGCAAAGCTCGTCATGTGACACGGTACGGTACGCGCTCGCAACCCTCAAGCACATCAGCCTGTTCTTTCAAGCTTTCAAGCGGGACAGTTCCGCAATAGCTGTAGAGGATCTTTTAAGGCGTAATCAACGTGACTACCGAAGGTGAGCTTATCGTCGATCATCATGCCCAATTGTTTGACGGAGCGCTTCGACGTGATTTTTTTTTTCTGATCGGGTGAGCCACTGCGACCAGTATTTAGATCTTTTGTGACATTACCCGTATCCTTAGCATTTAGTGCATGTCGTACTACTCCATTGTCATTGAGAGGCAATGAAGCATCGATTTCTGTAATGTTCTTGTTTTGTTATCCCAGAGGTGCAAGAAATAGATTGCGATAAAAAGGTCCCGTTGTCATAGAGATTTAAATCCCAGTGAAAGAGAGCCCCTAATCAAACACAATCTATTTGAATTCTGAGAAAAACAAAACGGTGATACTGGTATTTATCCATGCATCGGAACTCTAGCCCCATCCATGTCTTGCTTCTAGTTTAGTCCCAGGATAACAAAGAAAAACCCGGGACTTTAGGCTAGTTGCAAAACTCTGTCAAATTAGAGAATGTGTTCTGCAATAAGAATGAACGTGAGTCCTTGAATTGCCAGAACTTAACAGTCCTTGATAGGTTAGTACGCAATTAGATACGTAAAACATGTTTGTTTTCCTAACATCAAGTGTAGTCTCGGGTGGGTAAATTCCGATTCTTTAACTATCAGCCAGGCAGAACAAGTGCGATCTTAGAAGCTGTCACCAGTAACAAGGACTTTGTATCATGAATCCTTATTACCAAAACACATAACCCCAACTTGACAAACCGGATGTCACTAGGGTTCGGTTTGATAGATCTTTAACCGTAACGCAACACAAAAATGCTATCTACCAACGTTACGGGCTCCGTTAAAGATCGAGCATATTTTAAACCCCCTCAACCATTCATCCATCAGCACGGGTCGCCTGACACCTTGGATTGGGGTTTCCTGTTTGGTGAACTTTTACCCCGGAACAGGTGGTCCGTAGTATTATTCTTAGCCAATTGAGACAACCGTTGCCGACACTACACAGCTATCTAGGCTTATCGGGAAAAGAAGTTAATATTGATAATCAACTTTATAAACGACGTGATACTGCAATCTACACTACACTGGTCTCCACTTGCTGTTCAGACTTCCGGTGGTTCATACCCAAGTAACACAGAAAACATCTTTGAAAATGAAATTTGTAAAAGATGTTATAATGTAGTTCTATAATCGTGTCTGAACACATCTTATGTTGAAATCATGTTTCATCTATGTTTGACAAAAACAAGTTTCCAAAAAATCTTATCAACATCACCACAAGTTAGAATAACATAAATTTAATGTTGATTGAACAAGATTTTTTTATCATCGTCTACTTCAATTAAAGATGTTATGTAAAACATTGACAGCACATAGTTAAAACCTTCGGTTCCAAATATGCTATCTTAAAGTTATTTTAAAGTATTTAATACGTCAATATACAGGTATATCATTTCAGTCTCGTCTTGAAAATCACTGTCATGAACATTATTATAAATGGAACATCTTTTACAAATAAAAACTCACGGAAATTAAACCATAATAGCATCCACACTTATATTTATTGGTTTGTCATTTTTTTAAAGGTAAACACAGGTACATAAATACTCTATGCAATGGTTGGCGACTGTGGAAATGACTGTGGACTGTGTGCCTGAATAGATCCGAAGAAGGAATCCAGCACTTCTATCTTCACCTAAATATCCTATAGGATTATAATCACTTTAGATACTTACGTTTTCCCACTGGAAAACCCAGTTTGAACACAATAAACGATCCCGCGAAACATTAAAAATTAATAATAATAAATTATTTATTGGCTACGTAAACTGCACACTGAGATTGTTATTGTTATATTCATGTTCAAAATATGTATCCAAAACAAAAATCCCATCCATGTATATGGTATTTGCAGATGGTTGTTTGAAAAACGTTGAAATGATGTTTTTTCAATGTATTATTGAAGGTATTTGAGAAACATGTTATTGAGATGTCCATAAAATGTAATATAAACGTATATCTAATATTTTGAAATTTTCCATATCAGGCCAGATGAATTACAGTGCCTGCAAAAAAGTTTCACACTGTAACACTTCAGCCGTTGATTTATCTACATTTTTTTTCTTAAAATAACTATTTATCTGGGAGAGTTAAAACATTGATTGAAATAATATATTTTCCTTATCCTTATTGCACATTCTAAAAACACATCATTAAAGCAAAATAAATGAAAATAGCTTTCCAAAACTTCCTGACGGTACTGTGTCAAGCCACCATGTTGCATGACTGAAAATGTTTTCGAAAAACTCAAACAAACCTGAAAAATGGCAAAAATCCCAAATGCCTCCCTTCTTGTTTTCAATCCAATGCATCCAAGCGCATGAATTCATGAAGAGTGAATGTGTTTATTTCACCATAAATTTTGAATGGCACATAAAATTAGATCACATCGAGATGGTAAATTACAAAGGAAATGAGATGATTTATAATGATGTTGATCCATAATCATGATAGTTGCCATATTTATTTACACAATGTGTGTGTTGATAAACTATTATTTCTCTGCGAGTAAAAAATAAGTTTTAACGATGTTTGCAGAGAACATATTCAATACTTAATTTTATGTTATAATAATGTATTGAAAAACATCTTTAGTAACATCGAGGATGTTTTATAAGCCGCCATTTTTTGCGCTTTTTCGGTGATATAAGTGTACTAAAATACGTGTCCGATACTTGGAAAAAACATCGGCGGTTGTATAAACTATGTATTATTTACATTATTATAACAAGTTGTGTTACTTGGGTAACCATCACCTCAGTATTATGGTGAGCCAACTCCAGTTTCCTGGACCTCATGCACGCCTCCACAACCTTGATCGAGTGGATGGTAGTCAACTCCACTTCTTCGATCGACTCAACGTAGACTTCGAGCGTAATATCGTCAGCAAAGCCGACAATCTCCACTCCCACCGGAAACTCTAACCTCAACACCTCGTCGTACATGACATTCCATAATACCGGACCCAAGATGGGACCTTGCGGGACTCCTGAGGTTATGTGAAAGCACTACCGACCCATCTCAATGTCGTTAACTAGTACACGATTTTGTAAGTAACTTCCGAGAATCTTGTACAGGTATCCGAATATCCCCAGATGCAGGAGCGTATCGGCAATAGCTGGCCGACTGGCGCTATTAAAAGCGTTCTTTACATCCAAAGTCACTACTGCACAGTAGCGAATCCACATTCTCTTACGCTCGAGTGCTTTCCCGGCGGTTTTTGTAACCGACAAGATAGGGTCTACGGTCGACTTCTTCTTCCGGAATCCGTACTGATTACTCGAAAGACCATTTTCGCCCTCGGTGAACCTCAACATTCTATTGAGGATGATCTTTTCGAGCACTTTCCCCGCCGTGTCTATCAAGCATATTGGACTGTATGCCGACGGGTCTCCGGGTGGTTTCCCCGCCTTTGGCAATAGTACCAGGCTCTGCCTCTTCCAAGATTCTGGTAAAACTCCCTCGTCCAGGCATTTCTGCATGGCAGACCTGAACATCTCGGGAGCCTCTGCAACAGCTACTTTTAAGGCCAGGTTCGGAACTCCGTCCGGACCTGGGGCCTACCTATCCCTGCAAGTTCCACATCGGTGACCCTTTCAGTAGGTCACATATACTTTCAATGATGGACATGGTAAAGAAAAATGATCATTTTTGAAAGGACATAGAGAACATAGAGAAATAACACGTTTGAACAATTGAAACAGGGCGTAGCCAGCTTTTCTGGCAGGAGGGGAGAGGGGAACTTTCATAAAGGACTTTCCAAAGGAACACTGTATCGAGATACTATTTTTTCCTGAAGAAATTTATTGATAACTTCTTGAATCTTGAAGGATTTCTAGGAGAAAAAATCTCAGAATATATGCCGGAAAGAATTACATGACGAAGTATTATTCTGGGGGGTATTCTTGAAGGAATTTATGCATAAATCCAAGCATTAACTTCTAGATGATTTCTTGAAGAAAATTGGGAAATATTTCTCGATGACTTCTTGGAGAACTTCCTGCCTCAAGTATATCTGCAAAATTATCTCAGAGAATTTCAATTAACATCGTTGGAGTAATTTCTGTGTAAATGTTTGATGTAATTAAAAAAAAAACTTCAGGAATTCCTGAAGGCTTCCATGAAGAAATTTTTGGGTGCATCCCCGCAAAAAGATGATGAGAGCATTTTTGAAATTTCTGAAGGAACCCCTGAATATTTTTTTGAAGATAACCCGAGAGGAATTTCGGAAGAAATCACAAGATGAATTCCTGGACAAATCCCTGGATAAATTTTTAGAAAAATCCCTGAATGAACCTTGGAGAAACCCCAGAAAGAGTCGCAGGAGTAATTTCTGGAAGAAGGCATGGAGGAATTCTTGTAGGGATTTCTGGAGGAATTCCTGGAGATATTCCCGGATAGATCTCTGGAGGAATCTGCGGAGGAATCTGCGGAGGAATCACCGGAGGAATTCCTAAATTTATGCCTGGAGGAATCCCTAGAGAAATTCCTGGACTAATTCCTACTGGAATCCTTGGAGTAATTCCTGGAGGAGTCCTAGAGGTATTTAGGAAATAATTCATGGAGGAATCTCTGGAAGAGCCCCTGGAGGAAACCCAGGAGTAAGAATTTTTAAAGGAACCCCTGGAGAAATTTTTGTAGGAATCCGTAGAACAATTCAAAGGAGAATCCCTGGAGGAATGCATGGAAGAATTCCTAGACTGAATTGCTGGAGAAATCCCTAGAGGAGTTCCTGGAGGTTTCATCCGCTATGCGCTCCGTCTGCTGCCATGGCGTGACCCGCTCCGGTTACCAAGTTACAGCAATCGAAGTCAGTTGATTCGACTCAAAACTCTCCAATCGCGCAGGGATATGGCAAAGGCTATGCTTATTGCCGACACTTTTTAGGGAAGAGTCGATTGCCCTGCCATTCTAGAAGCGGTTGATTTGAACGTTCGTCCTAGGGCCCTTCGGAGCAACGCGATGGTAAGATTGCCCTTCCAACGAACCAATTACTGTCAACACACGTCGCTGATGGAACGTGCGTTCAATACAGTTGATCACCTTTTCGACTTAAACTTGTCCCGCAAAACGATGCGCCAGATATTCCACAGACATTTTACGAACAATAACGAACTGTGATTTTATATGTTTTTTTTTTGTTACGGTATTAACAGGTCAAATACCGCATTTTTGTTGCTTTTTGTCTTGTATTTCAAATGCAGTTTTTTTTTTTTATTTTTTTAAAGTTATGTATTAGTTATAAGAGGATATCATTGGGGCATAATATGTCTGTTGATGTTAATAATAAATAAATAAATCCCTGGAGAAGTTGCTGAAAGAATGCCTGGAGGAATTCCTAGACGAACCCCTGAAATCCAGGAGCAATACTTGGATCAATTTCTGGAGAAATTCCTAGTAGAACTCCTGGAGGAATCCCTAGAGGAGGTTTTCAATGAATCCCTGGAGTAGTTTCTGGTAGAATTCCTGGAGAAATCCCTGGAGAAATTTCTGAACACATTTTTGAAGGAATTTCTGGAAGAATTCCTAGAAAAATCGCTGAGTGTACTTCTGCAGAAAAACCCAGAGGAACCCTGGGAAGAATCTATCCAGGAATTGCTAAACAACCACCTGGAGGAATTCCCAGATGAATATCTGTAAGATATCTTGGAGGATTTGCTGGAGCATCTCTGGAGGACTTCCTGCAGCAACTCCAGGAGGAATCCATATAGAAATTGTAGGGTGAATCCCTGGAGGAATGCTTGGATGAATTCTTGAGAAAAATCCCTAGACGAATTTTAGTAAAAATCTCTGGAGGAATCCCTGGAGAAATCCCTTGAGAAATTCAACGGAAAATTTCTGGAAGAAATGTTGGAGGAACTTCTGGAGGAATCTTTAGAAGAATTTCCACAGGAATTGCAAGAAGAACTCATAGAAGAGTACCTGAAAGAATTCCTGGGGGAATTCCGGGAGGAGTTCCAGGAGTAATGTCTGGAAATATTATGGCAGGAATATCTGGAGTAGTTTCGTAAGAAACTTCTGGAGGCATTCCTAGATTAATTCTGAAGGAATTCCTATGGAAATTCCTGGAGGAATTCAAGGAAGAGTTCATGAAGTAGTCCCTGGATGAATTCCTGGATGGAATTTCTGGAGAAATCCCTAGAGAAATTATTGGATAAATTCCTCAAGAAATTTCTGAAAAAATCCGTGGTGGAATTCAAAGAGGTATCCTTGGAGAAATTTGTGGATAAATTCCTGGAGAAAATACTAGAGAAATCCCTACAGAAATTCTGGGAGAAATCCTTGAAGGAATCCCTAAATTCCTGGAGGGACCCCTGAAAGAAATTTTGAAAGCATTTTTGGAGGAATTCCAAGAGATACTCTTAGATGAATCCTTGGACGAATTCATGAAGGCATCCGTGTGGAATTTTAAGAAGAAAACCCTGGAGAAATTCCTGAAAGAATTTCTGAGGAATCGCTGGATGAGTTCGTGTAAAGATCCCTAGAGGTTTTTTTCGGTGAATTCCTGAAGACATTTCAGCAAAAAAAAACCCTGGTGAAATTCCTTGAAAAAAAATGGAAGCATCCCTGGAGAACTCCCTGGAGAAATTCCAGGAGGAATTCCTGGAAAGCCCAGGAGGAATCCGTGTGGAATTCCAAAAGGAACTATTTGAGAAATTCTTGGAAGAGTTCCTGGAGGAATCCCTGGATGAACATATGGAAAAACCTCTATAAGAGTTTTGGGACGAGTTTCTGGAGACATTTCTTAAAAAACCCCTTGAGGGTTTGTTATGGTAGGAAAATTTCTGGAGGAATGTCTAGAGCAATTCTGGGAGAATTCCTGGATGAATTCTTTGCGGAACTCCTAGGGGAATTCCTGGAAGAAATCCTGGAGGAGTTTCTAAAGGAATCCCTCGATGAATTACTGGTGAAATGCTTGGAGGAATTCTTGAAGGGATTCCTACAAGAATGTCTGCAGGAAGTCTTGGAGGAATTCTTGAAGGAATGCATAGATAAATAACTGCAGGAATATCTGGAGAATCATCTTCTGGATGACTTCCTGGAGCATTTTCTGAATGAATTCCTCTAGGAATCTCTGAAGAAATCTCTAGAGGCAAACCTTGGAATCAGGAATACCTGAAGAACTTTTTTCATTCATTTTGTTTTACTTTTATTCACCCATTTTTTCCTGGAGCAATTCTGAGAGGAATCCCTAGAGGAATTCCAGAATGAATTCCTAAAAAAAATGCAAGGAGGAATTCCTGATGCATTCCTCCCCAAGATGAGTTCCAGAAGAAATCGTAGAAGGAAGTGTGGAAAAATCGCAGAAGGAATTGAAGGAATTTGAAGAAATCCTGAAGAAACCTGCGAACATTTCATGAAGGAACATCTGGAGGAATCCTTGTAGCATTTTCCGAAGGAATTCCTTGAGGATTTCCAGGGAGGCTTGAAGCTATTCCAGGGAGAATTCTTAAGGGAGTCTCTAAACAATTCTTGGAAGAATTCCTGAATAAATTCTGAAGGAGTTCCTAAAGAAATACTAAAATGAGTTCCTGGAGGAATCCTTAAAGGAATTTTCGAAATGATTCCCGGAGCTGTTCCTGAAAGAATCCCATATGGAGTTCCCGAGTGAATCCTTGAAAGAATTTCTGAGGGAATCCCTGGAGGAATTCCTGAAGAAATTCTTCCTGGAGGAATTCCTGGAGAAATTCTTGGAGAAATAACTGGAGGAAAAATAAAGGAACCCCAAGAGGAATCTTGGAAGTAATCTCATGAGAAATTCCTTAGGAAATCTCAAGAGGGATTTTTAAATAAACTTCTGGAAGACATTCTATAGGAATTTCTGGAAAAAATCTGAAGAGATCCCTGTCTACAAAAATTTTTGGACAAATTATGGAAGGAATCCTTGAATGAGCTTCTAAAGGACTTTTCGTAGAAAATTTAGAGTGAATTCCTCGATTAGTTTTTAAATAATTTCAAGCAGAGTTTTCTGTAAGAATTCCTGGAAGAAATTTCTGCAGAAAAACTTTGAATGATTTCAGATGGAATTGTTAGATCAATCCCTAGCGGAATTCTTGAAGGACTATATGAAGAAACCCCTAAAAAAGTTCCAAAGGAATACATGCAGAAATACCTAAAAAGATTTCTGTTGAAATTCCTTTGGGAATCACTGGAAAAATTCCTGAAGAAATTCTTATAAGAAGTTCTGGAACAATCACTGGAGGAACATCTAAAGATATTCCAGGAGAAATTACGGGAGGAATGTTTGTTAAAATCTCTAGAGTTATTTTCGAAGTTTAGAGTTATTTTCGATTCCTGATGGAATCATTGACAATTTCTGTAGGATTTTTCAACTAGTTCATTCATCTGGGAAGTATCCTTCGATGCATTCTTTCAAAAGAATCTGTAAAAATTTCTGAAGAAATCGTGGGAGGAATTCCTGAATCATTTTATGTAATAAGCCCTGAAACAATCACTACCAGAACCCCGCAACACGTCCACCGAGGATTTCAAGAGGCAGAAATTCCTGGAGAAG
Organism: Aedes albopictus; assembly: GCF_035046485.1. NCBI lineage: Eukaryota > Metazoa > Arthropoda > Insecta > Diptera > Culicidae > Aedes > Aedes albopictus. The sequence goes on from NC_085137.1 coordinate 366,313,765, forward strand.
GACCTTAAGAAATTCCAGAAGAAATTCTTGGAGGTTTCTTGAAGGTATCCCTAAATAATGTCTTTTGCTATTAGCATGACGTTTGTTTGAATTGTGTACTTGTGAAAATTCATGAGTTACTACATATAAGCAGTATATGAATATGTTCCAGAAAAATCTTGTTTCCCTTTTGGAACCGGTTCCAGCATATCAGGAAGATTTAACATGTTTGGTTTTGTATTCCTTGAATTTAACTCACAATATTGTTATTCAGTAAAATTCTGTTATTTAATTAACGTGATGCTCTTAGAAAAATCGTGGCGAGATTTCTTGAAGTTTTTTAGAAAAAGTTTGACAATTACAGATAAAATCATGAATTGTTTATTCCTTGAGATTTTTTCTTGAACTCTGAATTATTGTTAATCTTGAGTTGCTTCAAATAAAACAAATATGTATGTGGCGGCCAATGGGGTGTTGGGGGGTTCTGTTTTTGTTATCGTATCCTGTCATGGAAGCCCATTATCCCCCAAAATCCCCTAGTTACAACGAGACGGTGACGATAGATTCCATATGATGTATGCAACACGAGGCGCTGACTGGTTGGTTGGCATTGCTGCTGCTGCTGCTGGCTCCGGCTGACTGACTGTCTCTGCTGCCAATGGAAGGAGCGTTGTTGGTACCCAAGAAGCACACCATTCAACATTCGGAAGCTGCCCTCGATGATTTTTTCGCTTGATCGCCACCGACCAACCGCCGCCACCCTTCTTACGCTGCTGACAAGCAACGCCAACGGTGCTGCGGTGGTGATGGCGATGGCAATGGTTACATTTATCTGCTGGGAGCCGAATTTGCATAATGGAGAAGACACATTTCCAGCATGTGGAGCATTATCGAGAGATGCACGGTGTGTTGAAACAGGATTATTATCGCACTTTCATGAACCTAAAATATTTTTTCGTTATAAGTTAGCCTTAGCTGTATATATTAAGATTCTGGAGGTTAAAAAATCTTTCATCGGGGAAAATGAAAATAAATTCGATTTTAGTGTTTTACCACTTTTCCCATATGATATGATATTTCGCAAATCTGATAAACCTTAACTCCGCTAGAAAAAGTCCCCTTTCTAATAATAAATTTGAAACCATTTGAAGAGAAACGAATGCAAAAGTCTTTACAATGAGTTTAAATTTTTTTTTCGTTCGTTTCATGTGTCCAGCCCACTACAGTCTGCCGAAAGTCATAAATCATAAAAGTCTACATTCCTTCCATTTATCTGGAACATAGATATTTGTAATGGAGGTAAACAAATACTTCCCATTAGTGGGACTACATTTGTGCTACATTTGTGGAATTGCCATACACCTGTGACTCATACCATTTGCAGCACATACCCTTCATGCGTTAATTTGATTGAAATGGCGGGTATTAGTTGCACATACTTTGTGTGTCAAACCACATCCACATGGATATTTGCCAAAAAGTATGAGTCAACTATAATGAGCGTGCGTGAATTATTTGTAAAAGTTCTGCCTCTAATCTGTTGAGGACTTTTGTCCATACAAAATCTTAAAAGTTTCAAAAACTTATAAAATGATACCTTTAGGTTTCAGTGGGCTGTTGAGCCTCAAATAACAAAAAGTTGACACAAAATACATAAGATTGGCGTTGTCATGTTATGTTAATGCATTCAAAAATGATAATTCAACATTTGGTTTAAAATAAGGTACACCGGGGCAAGTTGAAACGGGTGGGGTAAGATGAAACAGCGGGTTAACGTGATTTTATCTAGGCATGAAAAGCAATTTCAATGTCATAGCATTTTTTAATCAAACACTCATTTGGTCAAAAATAATTACACAAATTGCATTGATTTTTTTTTTCAAAACATTACAAGTTTTTTATTGAGACTTAACCTTACCGAATGCAACGCATGTTTAATATATGTCAATGACATTTTATAGTATACGCCTAAAATATATTGGAAACATATAGAGACGAACCAGCCAAGGGCTGAAAGTCTCTTTAATAAAGACAAATCAATTGGAAACATATCGATTTGCAAGTAAACTGATAGATTTCAGTAGTCCGACCCGAATGATCGTTTTTGATTAAAGGGTCGTTAATAAATATACAAACAAACAATAATAGTAGTCTCGTGCAGTGAATTTTTCTGTTTTCGTCTGGGTTATCTGTAGTTTTATTTTATAAGACACTTTGGTTTTGATAAGAAACATCATCATGTTATGACTGCATTATTTTTACCAAGTAAAATTCCTTGTTTTTTGCAAAGTGAGTTTGACAACAGATGCAGTATGGGGAGAAATGTCACTTGCCCTTGCAGAGCGTGATAAAAACGAAATAAAAAGCAATAGTAATAAAGACGACTAGTAATAAAACTGAAAACCACTGCACTGTACTTACAAAGTGGAAACTATCCATTAGAGTTGATTTAAAAAGTCACCCGTGCACTCGATACCTTCCAACCATCTTCTATGTGTTATAACTATTTAGCAATCAAAATATATTCAATGATTCCGAAATGAAGAATAAAATAACTAATAAAAACTTGAAAAGTTGTAATAAAAGCTCAAATTGTGTCAATCTTTCCTCTTTTGCACACCATTGTTTGTTTTTTTTATATCTATATAAATATATTATGACATTTCCAGAACATTGATGTCTTCTTAATCTTGATCTACATTTTCAATTTTTATTTATCTGCTAATTTAGTTGAATTTGTTCTCAGCATAAACAGCAATGAACATATTTAACCCTAAAAGGGAAACCTGGGGTCCATTGGACCCCAGGCGCCTTTCAGAGCTCGTCTTTGATGGAACACACTCAGCGAGGTGACGAAACTGAGGCCATGAAGGTATCCCTTTTAGGGTTAAAACTAAGTTAAAAGAAAATAGAGTTAAGTACTGTTCCTTTTAATTGCACTACGATTTTGCATTCTTTGACAGATATACGTGTTTAGACCTCAACTGTTAGGTCATCTTCAGTGTCTCGTATTTAATCCGATATTCTTTTTACGCACATGTATTCTGCTAACATGTCCAGGTTCATCATCATCATCATATCTAAAACTGTTTCAGTTAAACATTGATTGATTTCACAATAAAAAAAATGATTACATATGCTTACCTTAAAGTACGTGTATCAAGGGTGTGTGTCGAAAGAGTAATTAAAAGCTATTCTCTAAGGGCTGATTTATTCACCTCTTATTAACCGGTGAACAAGGCTTATCCATATAGTTAAACCTGGTTTAACGCTTAATCCAGGGTGAAGAAATCGGACTTATATGTCCAACATGCGAACAAAAGCATTCATAGGATAAATTTTCACTTAGTAAAACATCGAGCCTTGCAAAATTCAGAGCATAATATACATAAAAGTTTTCATTATATTCGAAGAGCTATCAGTATTTCTGCTAAACTAGCTCAAAATAACTTTTTTTCCAGGTAACATGAATGTTAAAAAATACGCGTGATTAAGTCACCATATTTGTTTAATTATTTCGCAATCGAAGCATCTTTCGTGTCCGTGTGATCGTCGTTTAGGTGTATCGTAACATGGTTTGGCATGCAAAGTATGTGCAACTAATACCCGTCATTTCAGGCAAATTAACACAAGAGTATGTGCTGCAAAAGATACGAGTCAGAGGTGTATGATTCTTCCTTCCACTGTATGAGTCACATTAATGCGGAGTATTTGTTTACCTCAATTACAAATATCTATGCGCCAGATAAATGGACGGAATGTTGACTTTTATGATTTATGACTTTCGGCAGACTGTAGTGGGCTGGACACATGAAACGAACGCCAAGCAAAATTAAACTCAGTGTAAAGACTTTTGCATTCCTTTCTCACTAAACGGTTTCAAATTTATTATTAGAAAGGGGACTTTTTCTAGCGGAGTTCAGGTTCATCAGATTTGCATAATACCATATTATATGAGAAAAGTGGTAAACTACTAAAATCGAATTAATTTTAATTTTCCCCGATGAAAGATTTTTTAACCTCCAGAATCCTAATATATACAGCTACGGCTAACTTATAACGAAAAAATATTTTAGGTTTATGAAAGTGCGATAATAATCCTGTTTCAACACACCGTGAGATGTGCTTCTCGGACTATTTTTCTCTCCTGGCTCGTTGACAGGTTCCCCGGTTTCCAGAGTCTTCCGCGACAGTCCGGTGGGTGTCACCTTAAGTGAAATGGATGAATGGTCATTTCGGTAATATTTCACACATTCACCGGCGGTGACACTAAGGCAGGAAAGCAGCAGAGGTTTCTTGTTTTGCATATCAGTAAATGCAGTACCGAATATATTCAGGTCATTAGGACAAAACTGTTTCCAATCCGCTCAATCAATATGATCGCTGAAATTTATGGGAAATTGTACCATTCTAAATAGTATTTCCTGCAATCGCTTTCTTCTTTTTATTAATAGATACAAAATCAATCATGACCATCGAACCGAAATTAAATATCAACATTGTAGTAAGACTTACAAATGTTAAACAATCCCCCACGGGTCCTGGCCGTATTTCTAGATCACGTTGTTATTTCAGCACTGACTGCTGCAGGCAAAAGTTCACAAACCAATCGTTCTTGCAATTCCTGCTGCCGAGTGAAGTTTTTCCTCATTACAAACTTCCACCGAGATTGAGCAAGAACAGACGCCATCGGGTAGGTAGTAGCCACGAATTCCAGCGCACCGTTACCACATGCTACCGCACTCGTTCTTCAAACTTGACCATCAATGACTTGAGTTGAGTTTGTTTCATGTCCAAAGTGGTGCTGCACACAGCCCAGCGACACCGACGACCGATAAATTTAAATTACAGCTATACATTCTAGATTTATTATACAATGTCAATGAATAATTATTGTGCAACACATGTTACCTGGCTTTTTTTCGTTTTCGTGTGGCTTTCTCTCTCTCGTTGATTCCACCCTTTGACAAGCCCCCAATCGGCAGGTACCGACGACACCAAGGTCTCGTCATAAGGTAGAAGGGTACAGACACGTTTGCATACCGGCGTGTTTATGGTGATTAGTGGCAAATGAGGTTCACGCTGAATGCAGCACAGTCCTAAACTGGGTAGCACGTTGTCCATTGAAATTATTGATTGGGAAAAAAATTCAATCGCATTAAACCGCAACATATTTCGAAAAGTAATTAGTAATCGGTTTAAGTACCTAACTTCGTTTTTAAGTTGAATTGTACCAGATTCTGATGACAATTTTTGCAAGTAAAGGATAAATATTTTACAATTGATTGCCTCTAATTCAGTACAGGGATGGAAAATGTCGTGGAATGTCATGAAAAAAATGTCATGACATGCTTCTATTTACACTACTGCCGATGTGAATTTCTGTTTTTACACATCGCCAGTCCATAACGCTGATTAGTTATGGATAACACAGCAAATTTGTACCAAGGATGCACATACACTCCCGTTCAAAAGTTTGGGGTCACCCCCTCAAAAACATGTCATTTTTTTTAGGCCCATATCTCCACCAATTTGAGTCCGATTTCAAAACCCTAGGTTTCATTCAAAAGATAATAAGTCAAAGAAACTTTGAACATGATTTAAAAGAAACTTTTTCAAAAAATTTTGTATGTAAACTTAACCCAAAGTTGCCAAATTTTCTAAAAAATAAATATAAACTTACGGCAGTGTCGCTGGAAGTTGGGTCGACCAAATTTTAAGATGAGAGCGGTAATATGACCCATTTTCTATTAGCTTTCAACTGATTTTTACAGAACTTAGCTAAAAAATCTAGAAAAAAAGTTATTAAGTAAATTAATCCATGATGTCATCGACCAAAAGTTTGGGGTCACCCCTCAAAATGCTGTTTCGGTCAAAAGTTTAGGGTCACTATCGTAAAATATGGAAAAGTGATTTGTTGATATCTTTGTCATCTTTCATTCAATTTTAATTCGTCTTGGCTTATTTGAAACAAAATGAATGATACTTACTGCATAGACATTGAATCACACATATTTGTTGAAATTTACTTACTAAAACTTAACGTAAAGTTACCTCATTTTCTGAAGCGTGGTAAAATGTGCTAACTTTACATAACATTTTTATATACAAAAATCGTTAAATACGTTAAGTTGAAGACATCAAACGTAAATTTAGTTAATTATCTTTGAAATGAGCCAAAAATAATTAAAATTGAACTATAGATGACGAAGATATCACCAAATCACTTTTCCACGTTTTACGAAAGTGACCCCAAACTTTTGGCCGATACATCATATTGAGGGGTGACCCCAATGGTCGATGACATCAAGGATTAATTTACTTAATAACTTTTTTTCTAGATTTTTTAGCTAAGTTCTGTAAAAAGCAGTTGAAAGCTAATAAAAAATGGGTCATATTACCGCTCTCATCTTAAAATTTGGTCGATCCAACTTCCAGCGACACTGCCGTAAGTTTATATTTATTTTTTAGAAAATTTGGCAACTTTGGGTTAAGTTTACATACAAAATTTTTTGAAAAAGTTTCTTTTAAATCATGTTCAAAGTTTCTTTGACTTATTATCTTTTGGATGAAACCTAGGGTTTTGAAATCGGACGCAAATTGGTGGAGATATGGGCCTAAAAAAATGACATGTTTTTGAGGGGGTGACCCCAAACTTTTGAACGGGAGTGTATAATAGGTTGATAAACAGTCAAAATAAGAGTTTTTTATGCATTCTATGAAAAGTTACAGCATGTTGAACATTTTTTGTGAGAGATAAAAATTTTCAACCAAGTGAACTGAATCTTTTTTTTTCTCATTCTGAGACACGATTCTAGAGGGTGCCCCGTAGATTTTTTTTTCGACATTTTTTTGTATTTGGGCCAGTCTAATGTAGAGTCGACTGGATCACATCCGTAGACATTATGATGTAAACTCATGGACAGTTTTTTTTTAGCATATATTACCATTTTCATATTCTCGGACACCAAAAAAAAAAAAAAAGAAATACTTTGACAAACACTGAATGATGAATTTCTCGGCTATGTAGTTAAAAAAAACCTTGGACCGACAACAGTTTTAATTCGTCCAAAACTGGTGCCCGTACCTTATTACTTGTCGATATAGACCTTACAATAAAGATTTGGTTCGTCGACATTGCAGCCATACAGTAACTATTTCGAGAAAGTGCATGGTGTCAAAGTTATTCACTGTCATCAATCGTGGGAAACGTATGGGCTATCCCCACTACCTCCACGCGTCATTGCTTACCTGAAGGTAGCATTTTTCACACTGACCCTCAAACCGCCTCGCAACTGGACTCCTCGCGTGGACAGTTTTCCATCAGACTTCAATTAAATTATGAAATCCAATCACGCAAGTCACATATAATTAAAGCGATTTCCCTGAGCCTACCCCAGGTCGAGGTGAGTGTGTGTATGTTCTAGCAACCCGGGTACGCCACATTGTCCACCGCATAAAACTGCCCATACAATGCTACAATTGGTGGCGCTTCTGGGTTGCAACAGTTTGTGAAAATCGTAATTATCGTTATTTTTTCCCTTGGTTCACCGTTGGCATAGTGCACACCGAGCTACGGAGTCGGTCGCAACCATCCATCCGTCCGTCCGTGCGTTCGTACATGCATCATGGACCTCGCAGCTACTGGCTGTTGGGTGAGCTGCTATTCGACCGCCCCAGCTCTGATGCCATAATCTGATGCTAATTTATCCTTCACAATCAGTGACCGCATACAAACCATCACCCGCCAGCCTCGGGCTCGCAATTGACTGCAAACACTAGCGAGAAGGCAGGGGTGGCGAACGACAGCGGTGTGATGGTGTTTGCACTTTTGCCTAGGCTTAAGTCCAATTTTCATTTTCATTTTACAAATATGTAAATTAGAAACCAAAGGTCCAATAACACCGCAACCGGTGGCGATGTTGAAGCCGCTGACTGGCCTCCTCCACCCACCCCATAACTTCCTTCTGTGCGCAGTCGAGAATCGAGGAAAATCGAAGGGCTCCGCGTCATTATTGGTTCTAAATAGATTGGATTCGTGAGAGGCTTCGAGAACTTTTGTAATCGACGTGGTGGTCGAGGATAATTTTGAGGTGGGACAAATTGGCTGCTCCAATTTGAGGTGTAATGAGCAGGGTTAAGGTTTGGCGTAACCATGTAATGCCGTACTGGGGCGGCTGTTTGCTGCTTGCAAAAACTGATTATGAGTGTGGTACATGGGACCGGGTGTATTCGCCTCCCTGAGGCTGATTGCATAACGATATTGATTGAACTTCCATTTGTGGTTCACCTCGAGGATAGCCATACGATTGGACCGAAGTTGAAAACAGTTGTATCGTTCCAAAAAATCGAAACAACCGTCGTCATTGTTGGTACGGTAAATCACTAAATGAAATATTTTAGACCGCACCAATTCTGAAACTAGACGTACTTTCTACAACAATCCTTCTCGATAGTCTCTTTCTAATCTCAGGCGAAAGACTGCACAATTCATGATCACGATAGGTGAAATTAGGCCAAGTGGATCAAAGTATGCCTCGGTTCGTCTTCAAATCCGCTATCAACTTACTCATAGATAATGTACTTGTCTTAACGTGAAAAAAATATTAAGTCAAATGGTTTTAACCAGTGGTGTCATCGACCTTACTCCAAGCTACTCACTGAGTCACCAACTCTAGCGATTAAAAAAAATCCTATCAGTATGAGCGCCCGAAAACAATCTAAAAAATCCATCGAAGGTTCATACCTAAACTTACTCCAGGGATTATAGTTTCTTACTGGAATTTATTCAGATTTTTCATTAGTTATGTCTCGGAAATTTTTCAAAAGATTATTTTAGAAAATCTTGAAAGGATTGCTTCAGAAATTCATGCATGATTCTTTTTTAGAAATCCTTTAGTGAAATAATTTATCAAAGGATGTATTTGGAAAATAATTAATGAATATCTCCAGACATTACTCCATGGATCCCTGTAAAAATCCATCAGAAATTTCTGACGTGATTTGTTCAGAAAATGTTCCAGAGAATTCAATAAAACTTCTGTCAGGAATGCCCTGGATTTTTTTCCTTGGAATCCTTTCGAAATTTCTCGATGGATGGCTTTATAAAATCTTAAAAAAAAACTTGCTTTCAGAAAGTCTATTGCGGATTTCTTTGGAATGTTTTTTTTTAAGAAAATCTGCCATGAATTTCTTAAGAAATTGCTCTAAATTTTCATTCAGAATTATTTCTGGAGAATCATCCAACAATTTCTCCAAGAACTTCTCGAGAAAACCTTCCATGGTTTTCTTCAGAAATTCCTCGATCAATTATTTTGAAATTCCGTACGAGAATTCTTTCAGGAAATCATCCTCGGATATCTCCAGCAATACTTTCAGAGATTTTTTCAGAAAATCAAAAACTCAGTATTCCTCCAGAAATTGCTTCACGGATTTCTCTAAAAAAAATCTTTCACAAACTCCTTTAGGATTTTTTTCCAAATTTTTCTGCAGAAATTCATCCAGGGGTTCTTAAGAAATTTCTATGGATATTGCCCCAGAAATTCTTTGAGATACCTTCATAAATTTGTTCAAAAATTCCATCAAGAAATCATCTATGGATTGTTTTCAAAATTACTCCATGGATGTTGTCAGAAGGATTTCCTTCAGAAATTCCCTTGAGAATTTCTCCAGATTTTTTTTTTCAGGAATACTTTTATGTGAATTTTTATGATTTCCTCATGAAACTCCGCTAGGGATTACTTCAGAAATTCTTCTAGGGATTCGTTTAGGAAACACTTGCAGGGATTCCTTTAAAATTTCTACATAGATTACTTCAGAAATTCTTTCGAAGGTTCTTTCGTAAATTCTTTCAAGGGTGTCTTCGTCCACTAGAGATTTGTTCAGGAATTGCGTCAAGAATTCCATTGAAAATTCCCGCCAGAATGTGCCCAGGAACTTCTACAGAGATTTATCCAGAAAATCCTACATGAATGCATCCAGGAGTTCATAGAGAGATTCCTTAAGAATTTCTTCAATGTATTTCCCCTTGTATTTCAACATAAATTTCTCTGATAATTCCTTAACCCTAGTAGGATGGAAAACTCAGGTGGATTTTTTTTGCTTTTCCCTGACACTACTTATTTTGAAAAATCGTAACTCAAGAACGGTGTATCGTAGAAGCAAAATTTAATTTTAGAAAATTAAAGCAAATTTTCTCAGGAATCCAAAAAAAATATGAACTGGCAAAAGTTTCCCACAAAATTTTCCACCATTGAGAAAATTCATAGGGAAAAGTCGGAAAATCTATGGCCGAACTCGCGGAAAATTTTAATCGCTGAAATTTTTATTTATATTTTATTTAAAATTTTCCGCGAGTTCGGACTTTGTTTTTCCGGCTTTTTTGTTATGAATTTTCTCAACAGTGGAAAATTTTGTGGAAAATTGTAAGATCTGAATAAACCCTATGAAACCCCTGGAGGGATATCTGGACAAACTTCTGCAGAGACCCCTGGAGGAACTTTCAGAGTCTCTTGAGGATTTTGGATATTTTAAATAAATGCCTGAAGGAATCTTTGAATATGTGGAATAAAACCTAATGAAGCTCTGGATAATTTTTTACAATAATTTATGAAAAATTTTCTGGAAGAAAATCTGCCCTTCTAAAGGAAACCCCTAAAAGAATTTTTGAATCTGGAACAATGAATCTCTGGAATAACTCTGAATATTTTTCCTGGAATTGCATTTTTTGATGAAATCTTTGGAGGCACTCCTTGAGCAACCTTGGAGTAATTTCTATAATTTTTGAGATATTTTCAGAAGAATTTTTAAGAAACATTCTCACAGAAATGATTAAAGAAACACATGCACGGACTTCCATAGCAATCCTTGGAGGAATTTCTCAAACACTCTTCAAAAAAAAACCCAGGAAGAATTTCTGAACGAACCTTGCTTGAATCGTTCTGGGAAATTTCGCGAGAACATTCTTTAAAAAATATATATAAATCTTGATAGTATCACAATAGGAGATTTTAGTGTTCTCTCTGGAGGCAATCAGTAATTAGAAGTCATTCCTATGGGAACTTCCCAGTATTGGGGACGTTGAGATTTGGAAATCTTGAATAACCAGCTCCGATTTTACAATGACAGCAATGGTTTTTAACGGAAAGTGCCCGAAAATAGAAGCCCTGAGCAAATGACCCCACACCACACCATAGCCTTTATCGCCCACGTGAATTTTTTACGAACAGCTTTATCACAAATAATATTCTTTATCTTGAAAGAAATGATTTTTGCCTTAATCATTTGAAATACATTACATTCGTTCAAAAACATGATCAGCAATGATGAACTTTTGTTTCAAATTAACTACTCTTCCCACTTCCTGTATATCTGGAGATCAAGCGAAAATTTTATATTAACGCCTATTCCTTGAACATAAAATCCTTCTTTTGATATCCCTCTTGATGGCCCTTTTGATATTTACGATGGTTTCTATGACGAATGCAACAAAGAAGTGATATTTATCTCTGCACTCATGCCCATCAAGCTTTAACTGTTATGAATCATTACAGCCGTTCAGGTTTATCAGCGTCCCCTGCCAGGGAGGCTGAGTGGAGAGGAAATCTTTATTTCCTCACTAAATCGCAACCATAATACTTATGAACATTCCTCGAACTCGCTCTCTACCTTCGCTTAGAGCGACCCCCATCCATCCATTCATCCACACGTTAAAAGGTGAGATTCATTACTCGCATCACTGCCCTTTTACGAGACAGACTTACTTGCTTGCTTTAATCTTAACGACCAAATTTGTTCGAATGTGACTTTTATATCCTTCACTACTCTCGCTAGGCGCCTTCCTCAGTTGCATACGGCCAAGCCTCCCGACACTAAAAACCAACAATCCACAAAACCAGGTTGGTGGCTATCACTTTCCCGCGCAGCAACCACATCTCCATCTCCGCACACCACTCGAAAACCACTCATTCGCCTACCTCCCGTCATCGTCGTCATCGGGTTGATCCGAACGATGCATTTTGAATCTGATGCGGTGATGATAGCCTGCCTAGTCCGGGAGCAACGGTGAGGTGAAGCTTGCGAGAATTCCAATCACTAGGACTGTCCCCGTATTATCTCTCATCCCCACGTGTAGGGCCGACTAGGTAATTCGGTGACGACGAGCGTCTCGACTCTGACTGGCAAATCGTGAGGCGAGCCTTGCGAACGAACGCGCGAGAAAAAGCGAGCTATCGGTCCTCGAGATTTAGGGATTCATAAAAGTTAATGACTCCGAGAGACCGAGACTCTTCAGTAGGGGTATAGATGGGGTTTTACACATATGGTTGCAGGAACAAATGAAGTTCACAATTCCGGGGAGAGATGGGCTTTTGCGTCGTTGGGTGCACTACTGGGAAACGACATACATTAAAGTTGGTAGCGACAGGGTGAAATGGGTGTAACAAACGAGCGAAATGAAAAGGTGAAAGTGTCAAATGAGTTGTCAAATGCTGAAGTGGTGTATATCTTGATTCGACGGTTCAGATTGAGTGAATTCTGTGTAAAATAAAAAAAAATCGTGTTATTTCGAAAGACCGTACAGGAAAAACAGTTTAAAAACAAACAAACAATTTCAGAACATCTTAAAGTACAAACCTTTAAACCAACATGCATAACCAGTTATAAGTTATTGTTCAGCAATATCAGTATGTGCTCGACAGGGATTTTTATAAATTATAAAGTACAACCGGTTCTCAGAATTTAATGACTTTTTTTTCACAGGAAGGGTTCAACCATTAATTTTGTGGAAATTGTCCAGGTGTTGATTGATTTTCAACCGTCTTGATTATTAGTTTGCATAAAACTGATCATTACTCAGGAACAAAAAAACACATCTTGAAAATTATTAATAGCCTCCCATGCACCATATTGAGACTCATTGAATTTTTGTCATCAAATGCAGCATCATGCAACATCTTCAAATTCCTTACACCATCTGAACAATTTATCTCATATAACTTTTAGTATTTATTTCACATTTGAATTTTATATGCTCCATTTTGGCATTTTGTATACCAAATTGCATTCCATGTACCTGGGCCATAGTAACTCCCGCACTACATTAAATTATGTGCACCATTTTTGCAACTCTTGCACCTTCTTGCCACTAACTAATGCAATGTTGAGAATTACTGAACCATGGTGGCAGCTAATTTTTTTTTTTTAACTTTTTTTTTTATTCTTAATCACTTAACCTAATTTACAGCTCTATTGTCCACTGGGGCACTACGTGAGCTATTTCAATTGACAGCTGCACTTACATTTTTGTACAGCGCCTAGATTCTATTCTACTTTATCGAACTGGTTGCCTTTCTGCTGCTTTTACTTTTTCTACTTTATACCTAGTAGAATGATGAGCACAAGGATGATGATGGATGGCCGTTGATCCTTTCCAGTCCGATTGGGGGTCCATTATGAGTAGCAGTTCGCCGATGTCCAGGTATCCGGGTCCGTTTGAGCCATGGGGCTCAGAAGAGGGTCAGTGACAGTTGCTCTCGGGGGAAAAGCAACTAACGAAAAATTGCAAGTGGCAGCTAATGTACCATACTGACACATGCAATCTTTCAGTATTCCATGTACAACCATGATGCTAACAAAATCATCTTGGCATCCATGCTTATCTCACGCATTATCTTTTAACCAATAAGGGACGCCAGCACCACGTTTGTCAGCACCACATTTGAGTTCCATGCACCATTTTGGCATTTCGTATTCCAAAACTATATTTCATGTACGTGAACCATGGTAACTTCGGTACCACATTGAATTCCAAGCACCATTTATGCAATTCGTGTACCAAGCTATACAAAATGTCGAGAATCATTGAATAACGGTGACGACAAATACTGCACACTTATATCATGTACCCTCTTAACAGCTATCCGTCGATGCACCATCATGATGTCCACAGAATCACCTAGACATCCACGCGTTATGCTGATCTCTTGCACTGTCTTTTAATCAATGTATATACTGATACCATGCACCATCATTAAAAATCTTGCACCACCAAAGCTTTCCAAGCGCCATTTCAGTGTAAAATAAACAGGTTTTTTTACGCGGGGGATACGGACCGCGCTAATTCGTTAACTCAGTTTAAAATCCGAGAAACCGCGTAAAAAAAGTCTCGCCATTTCACGACGAATCAAGCAAAAAATGTGATGATGAAAAAAATGTATGGGGTTTTCATTTACGCGGTCGCGTTAATAGATACCGCGTGAAAAAAACCTGACTGTATATCAACTAGATATCTAATGCACCATTATGGTGTTACCATCACATAAAAAACATTCTGTTTGTATTTTATGTACCGTTTCAGTATTTAGTACACCAAAATAACATTCCAAGTTGATATAATTCCATGCACCATTTTTGCAATTCGTGTATTTAAACATGAAACATGTTGAGTATAACAGAACCATGGTGAAACTTATGCACCAACCTGACATCATGCAGCTTCTTTGCATGCAGTGCACCATTATGTTCTTCACCGAATCATCTTGGCACCATTTTTGAATCAATAATGTGTCTTATGCGAAATCATGCACCATCGTCACATTTCATGCACTACCAAAGCTTTTCAAGTGCAATCGTGGCGTCTACTACATCATCTAGGCATCTATTGCACCATGAATATTAAAAAAAAAATGTGCATCAAAATAGCCTGCTATGTACCATAAACAATGTCGACTCTAATACCCCAAGTAACAATTTCAATTCCTTTTAGATTTGATTATTTTTATGGGAGCTTTATCACAGCATGACCAATTCATGGAACATTTATAGTTGTTTTTATCAAGAGAAAATAATCTTCGTTCGTTTGCGGTTTTTAAGTTGTCTTCAAGTTAATTTTGATATTCGCGCATAAAACAACTGAATTTACAAGAGCATTAAATCTTATAATAAGTTTTAAGGCGCATTTGAAGTTATTTTCAACACATAACATCAACATATTTTATTAAAAGTTTATGCTTCGTTTATTCAAGTGCATTTCATCTGGCGAATCCTCCTTTAAAAATTTCTTGAAGCCTTCTATTCTTGAGCTAGAGCCATTACTCTGGAAAAAGAACTATGCGAAATAATGATAAGACAACGAACTATTTTTCAATCCAAATAATGAATGTAACAAATTGGTTGAAAACCGCGTTCTCATGCAAATATAAACACATAAACATGTTTGCTCACTGATAATTTAGCCATTCTTGTGCTAAAAAGTAATCATGTCGTGGAAATAATGATTTTACGGCCAATCAAAAATGCGAGTTGCTGGCTGCTGTCGTCCTGCCTTCAACCAGTTTCTCACACAGGCCATAGCTATGCGAATCGAAAATGAAATGGGTACTTACTGTGACTCTGCTCAAGCTCATGCCAAATAGTGTAATTGTAGTAAGTTGCACTTCATTATTAATAGCAAAAATACAGGGAAACAAAATAGAATTGGCACATCTTGACGCGGAACACCGCGAAATGTACAAAGACAATTTTCTAGCATCGAAAACGTAAACAAACAATTGTCAAAGACTGTTACTCTTGTATAAAACGAATAAGTTTCATTTAAGACGAACAAATCTGCCTTAAGATCATAACTAGTAAAAACAATCTTCAATAAAGGCTGTAGCGTTCATGCAAGGTGACTTGGTTCCATCATTGTTTTGAGGGGGTTTGGATTAAAGGTAATAACGATTGATGGCGGCTGCATGAGTTTTGTTCGCTTGGAACGGCAGCCATGTTTAGATGTAGAATTGAAAAAAGTGGCGTAGCCTTTTGTTTTTATAGGAAATTTGTGTCTTCGTATATTAATGATTGGTAATATTTTTGGGGCGCTTTGTTATTTTCGTATGTTTTGGGCGGCATATCAACGAAGAAGTGAGTATGGCACGGAAAATTTTGATTCCCTGTCATCAATGATCTGTCAGGCAATTTTAATGCTTTAGGATTTCAATTTGATGAAAATTTATTTGCATTTCAATTAACATTTCATCCATGAAGCAAAACTTGTTTGCATCTGCATAATGCTTAGGTAAAAGATTTCATTTATTATGTACTGTTGACACTTTTGAGAAAGACAGCTAAAAGATCAACATGCCTCAAGCTATTCTTGTTAAAGTTTCATGACGTTCTCATAATAAATCATCAGTGCAAGTACATAAACACAACTAGTTTCAAAGCAGTCTTCAAAAGCAGCTTTAAAGATCTCCTGAAGAGTGGGCCAGATTAGTCTTATGGATGTTTTATACCTATTTTATCTCAGATTTGCAGAACAAAGAGCTTTATTGCTAAGTTTTATGATTCTATCTTAGAAATTACTTCAGGATTGCCACAAAAGTATAATTGTTACTTGGGACATCAAACTGACATTACCCAATTCGGCACTATATGCGCCTTTGAAGCAGGTCATTAAATGCTAATTTGCCCTATATGCGCCATAAGTGCTACTTAAATGCAGATTTTGGCCCAATATACGGCTGATTAAATGCTTAAATTTCCTATCCCTCAGATTGTCGTTTTGAAATGCTGTTGTTGTTTTTTTTTGCTGATTTCGGTGAATTTGGGATTTGATCCCCCGATCCTCGAGTTGACGATGATGCTGCACCGCGTTACGATGTAAGCTATAGATGATTAGATAATGTGCGTTGGTTTTTTGATGAATTTAAAGCTTGAATAGGGTAATTCATGTATTTTGGACAGGCTGAGGACAACGTTGGAAAAATCTTCCCCTAGCTTCCTTAGAAAGCAGTTGATTATTTTGCAAAGTTACTAATACGCTTCTAATATGATTGTACTTTGCGTTCCTGTTGACAAAAACCTTAACGAAAGCACTTTAAGCTGAGAAAATCATAATTTCCAATCGCTTGTTAGAATTGCATTTTGGACACCGAATATATGTTTTGGACACCCTCAGGTATATATAATTTGGACAGGGCAATTATCTCAATGTTTAGTCATGAATACTGCTAAATCATGAAAGTAGCATAAAATTATAAATATTTTCTTACAAATAATCAATTTTTTCCGCTTAACAGGTATTCATTTTGATAACTATTACAGTTTTTGTTAAAATCGATGAAATATCACCAGACCCACAGAATACGCCTCCAGATATGCAATCGCACAGCATCCCCATGTACTTCGTCAGATGACCAAAATATATTAACAGTAGAAACCATGCAATGTATTTTGGACACCTCCTATTTTAAGCGTTCTAAACGAATGTTAAGAGATTGGCTGCCTAATGCTTCTTTATTGAACATTTGTCATTGCAAAAAGGCTTTTAAATTTCTTACAATTATTAATTCAACCATTGTGAGGTGAATATTGTATGTGGCTATGAAGTGTATGTCGTCTTGCATACCTGTGCATTTGAGGGGTTTTAGTGAAATAATTTACATTTTCGATAATTTTGAAGCAAATTCTTAATTATTAAGCGTATTTTCAACGTAAGTCATCAGAACAGGGTTTATTTGATCCAATAATCGATATTGAGAAGTATCTACTTTTATTAGCTCTCCGGAACAAGGCATACATCGCCGTGCATGTCCAAATTATATACATGTCCAAATTATATTTTTTACCCTAATACACCGGCAGTTGCTTCTTCAGATATGCTATGTGCACGGCATGTGCTGATTATTAAATCGAGCATTAGAAAGTAGTCAAAAACATGGAATTTATTTGCCAAAGCATGTTTTTTTAGTTGCAACTCTATAAATGACAGGACAAGTGAATGATAATGGCATATATAGCCGGGGCACGTAAATTAAAAAGTGGAAATGTGTTGTGGGTTTAGCATCGCTCATTCTACTTAGCAATTTTATGGCGCTTATGTAGCAGTTATGATGCTTGTTGACCAAAACATACCGTGCATCTGAAATGCTACATAACTGCTGTCATATTTTAAATAGTATTTCAATCACTAATATAGGACAATTTAGCAGTCGAACTGCTATCATACGACAGTAAGCAGGTTATATGCAGATATAAAACAGAAATACGGCTTATTCAAATGCTTGGTTACCAGGGTATGCACCATTTTTGAATGCTATGCTCCATACTTAGTATTCCATGCACCATCCTTAGGATCTCAGTGTTATCTAGGAGTCCATTGCAAATTGCAATTACTTACCTCGTATGCACCATCTTGACGTTCCCTTGATCATTAACCCTCCTAGGATGATTAGCGTACCTGTTAGGGTCATATCGACCCCAACATCTTGCTAGGATTAAGGTAAATAATGAACAATATTCACATCACTTCTTCTTCTTCTTCTTTATGGATCGACGTTCGCATTGGAACTTGGCCTGCCTCTCTTCAACTTACTTCCACAGTTATTAATTGAAGGGCTTTCTTTGCCTGCCATTGCATGGATTTGTACATTGTGTGGCAAGTACAATGATACACTATGCCCAGGGAGTCGAGAAAATGTTCCCGACCAGAACGGGAATCGAACCCGCCGTCTCCGGATTGACGATCCATGGTCTTAACCACCTAACTGGAGACCCCACTCACATCACTTACCATTTTAAAAAATTCTATGGACCTTCTTGGTGTTCATTGGTGTTCAACTCCATCAATGGTGATATTTATGCACCATTTCTGTAATATGTGCAAAAAAATAGCATTCCATGGCCCAATTTGGGAATCACTCCCAAGTAACAATTATACTTTTGTGGCAATCCTGAAGTAATTTCTAAGATAGAATCATAAAACTTAGCAATAAAGCTCTTCGTTCTGCAAATCTGAGATAAAATAGGTATAAAACATCCATAAGACTAATCTGGCCCACTCTTCAGGAGATCTTCAAAGCTGCTTTTGAAGACTGCTTTGAAACTAGTTGTATTTATGTACATGCGCTGATGATTGATTATAAGAACTTCATGAAACTTCAACAAGAAAATTTTGAGGCATGTTGATCTTTTAGCTGTCTTTCTCAAAAGTGTCAACAGTGCATAATAAATGGAATCTTTTACCTAAGCATTATGCAGATGCAAACAAGTTTTGTTTCATGGATGAAATATTAATTGAACTGCGAATTTATTTTCATCAAATTGAAATGGCTAAAACATTTAAATTGCCTGACAGATCATTGATGACAGGGAATCGAAATTTTCCGTGCCATGCCCACTTTTTCGTTGATATGCCACCCAAAACATACGAAAATTACAAAGCGCCTCAAAAATAATATCAAACATTAATATAGACATAAGACATAAATTTCCTTTAAAAACAAAAGGCTACGCCACTTTTTCAATTCTTTCTAAGCATGGCTGCCGTTCCAAGCGAACAAAACTCATGCAGCCGCCATCAATTGTTATTACCTTTAATCCAAACCCCCTCAAAACAATGATGGAACCAAGTCACCTTGCATGAATGCTACAGCCTTTATTGAAGATTATTTTTACTAGTTACGATCTTAAGGCAGATTTGTTCGTCTTAAATGAAACTTATTCGTTTTATACAAGAGTAACAGCCTTTGACAATTGTTTGTTTACGTTTTCGATGCTAGAAAAATGTCTCTGTACATTTCGCGGTGTTTCGCGTCAAGATGTGCCAATTCTATTTTGTTTCCCTGTATTTTTGCTATTAATAATGAAGTGCAACTTACTACAATTACACTATTTGGCATGAGCTTGAGCAGAGTCACAGTAAGTACCCATTTCATTTTCGATTCGCATAGCTATGGCCTGTGTGAGAAACTGGTTGAAGGCAGGACGACAGCAGCCAGCAACTCGCATTTTTGATTGGCCGTAAAATCATTATTTCCACGACATGATTACTTTTTAGCACAAGAATGGCTAAATTATCAGTGAGCAAACATGTTTATGTGTTTATATTTGCATGAGAACGCGGTTTTCAACCAATTTGTTACATTCATTATTTGGATTGAAAAATAGTTCGTTGTCTTATCATTATTTCGCATAGTTCTTTTTCCAGAGTAATGGCTCTAGCTCAAGAATAGAAGGCTTCAAGAAATTTTTAAAGGAGGATTCGCCAGATGAAATGCACTTGAATAAACGAAGCATAAACTTTTAATAAAATATGTTGATGTTATGTGTTGAAAATAACTTCAAATGCGCCTTAAAACTTATTATAAGATTTAATGCTCTTGTAAATTCAGTTGTTTTATGCGCGAATATCAAAATTAACTTGAAGACAACCTAAAAACCGCAAACGAACGAAGATTATTTTCTCTTGATAAAAACAACTATAAATGTTCCATGAATTGGTCATGCTGTGATAAAGCTCCCATAAAAATAATCAAATCTAAAAGGAATTGAAATTGTTACTTGGGACTTAACCACCTGGAAGAATTCATGCAGAAATTTCAGGAGGAACCCCTGGAGGCATTAGTGAACAAATGCTATGAAGAACTACTCTTCTCTCTAGAAAACGCATGGAATAATTGCTGGAGGAGTTCATAGAGAAATTGCTAGACGCATTCCTGTAAAATTTCTTGGAAGAAATTTTGAAGAATTACTGAAGGAACTATTGGAAGAATTTCTGTAGAAATCTCTGGAAGATTCCTAGAGGAATCCCTGGTGGAATTCCTGGTGAAATTCCTGGAGAAATTCCTTAAGGAATCTACGAAAGAATTCCAGTATAAATCACTAGGGGAATTACTGGAGGAATCTCTGGAGAAATCCGTGATAGAATTCCTGGAGGAATCCCTGGGAGAACTTCTGAATGAATTCACGGAGGGATTCCTGGAGTAATTCCTAAAAGAATTCATTTGAATCTCTGTAGGAATCCCTGGAGGAATCCATGGTGGAATCTCTGCAAGAATTTTAGGAGGAATCCGCGAAGAAGTTTCCGAAGTTATTCCTAGAGACATTCCTGAAGGAATCCTTGGAATTTTTGCAGCCATCTTTGGAGGCAGTCTTGTAGAAATCCTTGGAAGAATGCCAGAAGCAATCGGTGGAGGAATTCCTGGAAGAATTTGGGGAGGAATCCCTGAAGGATTTTCTGGAGGAATCCGTGGAGGCATTCCTGAAGGAATGCTTGGAAGAATTCCTGGAGGAAAACACGAAACGAAAACGAAAATGAGAATTTCAACAACACAAGTACACATGCAAACACCTATACACATGACTCCAACGATCGCCCATCCACACAACAATACACACAAAGTTAGCTAAACCAGCGCGTAGGCTGTCAAACAAGTGGAACGTAGAGAAGAAAATCAAAATT
This sequence comes from Aedes albopictus, assembly GCF_035046485.1. Lineage (NCBI taxonomy): Eukaryota > Metazoa > Arthropoda > Insecta > Diptera > Culicidae > Aedes > Aedes albopictus. Next base: position 366,334,967 of record NC_085137.1, read on the forward strand.
TTATAGCGAAAATCAGAGACAGGGATTTAGTCACTGTGCATAAAACACGCCACCTACAATACAGTGTGCACCATAATTATTTGCACACATGCAGTAAGTTCAAAAAGATGTTTAAAATGAAAAATAGTTGACTGTTTAATCCACTATCTTTAGCCAAAGTGAGCGCCTTTTTAATCCAATACATGGACAACATTCCGTAGAGCTCCATCGGGTCTTCACAAGAAAACAAGCATCTGTAAGTTATAGGGATGCACAAAACAGGAACAATTATGTAAAACTAAAATTATTTGTAAATTTTTTAGAGTCCTTGAAAAAGGTAAAATAAATTACCGAAACCGTCGGATGTAGATGCAAAACCGTTTTTGCTGCTACCTAGACTGATACGGCCGATAAAATCACCTTTACGCGGAGACATTCCCAGATACATTTCTGGAGCATTTCCTGGAAGAATTCCATGAGGATTTTCTGGAAAAATTTATAAAGGAATTCCTGTAGGGTTTCCACGAGGTATTACTAGAGGTACTTCTGATGGAACTTCTGGATAAATAGCTGAAGAAATGTATGGAGGAATATATGGAAAAAAAATCTGGAGGAATTCCTGGAGGAATTTTTGGAGGAATCTTCTGAGGAATTCCTGGAGAAATTTTTGAGGCTTTCCTGGAAAAAAAAATCTGGAGGAATGTCTGCAGGAACTCCCGGAGGTATTCCTGGGGGATTTTATGGAGTATTTTTTAAGGAATCTCTAAAGCAATTCTTGAAGGAATTTTTGGATGAATTTTTAGAGCAATTCCTAAAATTACTCCTGGAGAAATTTTTGAAAGAATCCTTGGGTGAATCTCTGGCAAAATTCCTGGATGAAATCCAGGAGAAATTCCATGAGTATTTTCTGGAGGAATCCGTGGAGAAATTCCTGGAGGAATCCTCGAAGGAATCCCTGGAGGAACTCTGTGAGAAATTCCTGGATGAAAACTGTGCGGAATTTTCAGAGGAATTTCTGGAGGATTCTCTGGATGTATTCCTGGAGCAATCCCTGAAAGAGTTCCTGGAGAAACTCATATAAGAATTTTTGTAGGTATTTCTGGAGACACCTTTGGAGCAATCCCTGGAGAAATTCCTGGAGGATTCTCTGTAGGGATTTCTGAAGGAATTTCTATAGAAATTGCTTAAGGAATTTCAAAAAAAGATTCGTGGAGGTGTACTTAGAGATATTCCGACAAAAAATCTTGGAGAAATCCCTGGCGCAATCCCTGCAAGAATGTCAGGAGCAATTCCGGAAGGAGTTTCTGAAGGCATTCCTTAAAGAATCCTTGGAAGGAATCCTGGAGAAATCCGTGGAGGCATTCTAGGAGGAATTCTTGAAGGATTTTCAAGAGGAATCCTTGGAAGAAATTCTGAAGGAAGCTCTGGAGGAAATTCCTGGGGAAATCCCTGGTGAAATTCCTGTAGAAATTGCTTATGGAATCTGTGAAGGTATCCCAGGAGGGATTACAGGAGCAATCCCTGGATTGTTCTCTGGAGGAATCCCTGGCAGAATCCCTGCAAGCATTTCAGGAGCAATCCGTAAAAAAACTGGAGGAACCACTGGAGAAATTCCTGAAGGAATTCTTGGAAGAACTCCTCGATGAATATCTCGGGGAATTTTCTGAGGAGTTCCTGGGTGAATTTCTGGAGGAATCCGTAAACGCATTCCAGGAAAAATCCTCAAGGATGAATACCTGGAGTAATTTTAGGAGAAATCCTTTAATCCTTGAATTTCTGGAGGCAACCCAGAAAGCATTCCTGAAACAAACCTTGGAAGAATTTCTGGAGGAGTCCGTGAAGGCATTCCAAATGGAACGCTTGGACAGAAACCCCTAGTGGAGATTTTTGAGTATTTCCTGAAGGAATCCGTGAGGGAAATCCAGGATGAATCCCTGGAGGAATTTGGGGGGGAATCCCTGAAGGCGTTCCTAAAGGAGTCCTGGAAGACTTCCTGGATGAATCTGAGGAGGAATTCTTGGAGAAATTTCTGGAGGAGCTCCTGGAGGAATTTCTGAAGGAAAACTGGGATTTTTTTTTTGGAATCTTAGAAAAAAATCTTGGAGGAATTCTGGGAGAAATTCCGTGGAGGGTTTTACAAAGCAAACCCTGAAGGAATTTCTAGAGCAATCCATAGATGAAATCCTGTAGGAATCCTTGGATGAATTTCTGGAGGAATTTCTGGAGAAATCCCTGGAGGAATACCTGGAGGATTCCCTGGAGACATTCTGGAGGAATTTCAGGAAGAATTGCTGGCGAAATTTTTGGAGGATCTTTGTAAATTAGACCCCGTTCCATTCTCCACATGTGTAGAATCACTTCGAATTGGCTGATGGCATTGCTCTATTAGCTCAACGGCGCTCTGATATGCAGAGTAAGCTCAATGATCTCGTCGATCGCTCCTTGGCGGCATGTCTTACCATCAATTTCAACAGGACCAAATCGTTGGATGTAAACACGGTCATCCCTTCTAGCTTTATGGTAGCTGGGCAAGCAGTGGAGAATGTTGAAAGCTTCCAATATCTTGGTAGACAAATGGTGGTCGATGGCGGCACCAAGATCGACATAGGTGCACGGATAATAAAGGCGAGGGCTGCTATTGCGAGTTTAAGAAAAGTATGGAAAATCAACCGCATTAATCGACGAACCGAAATTTTCAACTCGAACGAATAATCTGCGCTACTGTACGCCATTGAAACTTGGTGTGTATCAGTGGAGAACACTCATCGGTTGCAGGTCTTCATCAATAGATGTCTTCGGTAAAACAATTCGTGTATGGTGGGCTCACAATTGTATCTCCAATGTGGAGCTCCATCGTCGATGTCATCAAAAGCCGATAGTGACAGAAATTAAGAGGCTGTGCCAGATGTTCATGGGGGCGCAACTTCAGCAAAGAAAAGAATATGATTTTCTTGTCATTTTTCTGATGCTTAAATGGTATATATTCCACTATGCCAGTCAACAACGGCTCAAAAACTAGCTTACAGCTTCATTGATGACCTACTCCACGCAACCAAATGAGGAAATACCTTTTTGCGGTGGCACTTTTCAAACCGCGCACACGGTCCGTTGGGTTTTCGGGGGTCTGCCATCATCAGCATCAGCTCATCCGACGGCGATTGAAACGAAGCCAAGTTTTCTGGAGGCCAACCGAAAAAGCGAGAAGAAAAGGCTCGCATAATTAGTGGGAATTTAGGATAGGAATAGATTTTTACTGGCACCATTTGATATGGGGTTTTATGACGTGTCGTCCTGGTCGTCGCGTCGGTTGTTTTTATTCGCTCAAAACGGTCGAACTCTGTCTATAGATATAGATATGGGACTAGGCGTGGATTTATTGGCCTGCTACCGTCAAGGCGCCATTCACCGTGGGGGCTCCATTCACCGTGTGCCATCGAATATTTTTTCATTATTTCCATATTATGATTGAATGATATGACAATTTCCCTTCAATTTCACCAATACAACACTAATGTATTGGTACCATGTCAAAACGCTCATTAGAAACATTTAAAAGTATCAATTTGACACTAAAGTGTGTTTACATGTAGCGGGTTTCTGCTCGTTCACTGCATTCATAGTGAAAAAACGAAAACTGCGCTAAGGTGATTTAAGCGATAAACTAAATGTAGTAACGTTTTTATTCCACCAAGAAGCAATTAAATTCACATATCAGGTATGTATTTTGCATTACCGAAGTAAGTTTAACAAGAAAGTACGATTACTCGTATTTTTTAATTGAAACAAAAAGGCACGGTAAATGGGTACCCTAAAAATCAATGGTCTCCATTTACCGTGCCCCATATTGTCCCATATATCTAGAAAAAATCGAAAATTTCAACATTCGTTTTTCTAATAAAATCTTGCAAATTATTACTTGAAATGACTTTAAACGAAGAAAATTCCCTTGGCTGGATTGTTTTGATCATTTTAAACAAAGTAGAATAAAATTTCTCATACACGGTGAATGGGTCCCTACTACCACGGTGAATGGAGCCCTACCACGGAATTAGGCGACCCTACTACCCTTTACTAATTGTACTATATCACCAAATTTTGTGAAAAATTTTCTACTTCTGTCGATATTGCTTTAATTTTAACCTATAATGAAGGCAATTAAAAGCGGCACCAACAATGTTTATAAGACTGGTGGCAAATGACAGCCCTTGTTTGCCCCAAATCCTCTTAGATCCACGGTGAATGGTGCCTTGACGGTACTTGTGTTCCGAGAAGTGGCTTTTGTGGAGACATGATTTATCTTGGGTTTCACACCACCACCGTTGGCGTTGGTTGGTGAGAAGAAGCAGGGCAGCATGAAATGAGCCGCATGTGTTGATGTTGGTGTTTTACAGATTTAAATTTAATTAGGCTCTATCGTTGTCCTCTTCGTCGCCATCGTCAGCCGGTGCTAAATCGCGGTACAAAGGTTTACATTGTAAAGTTTGATATTGTTGTCGAACCTATCGCACGGAACGCAGCAAGGAGAAAACCTTCAAACGCTCTTGAATCGCTTTTGTACTGTTGTTCTTTGACGCATGAACAATGGCGCTAAGCCTCAAATCCGATTCTCTGGGCTCACACGCCGCTGCTGACATGCTGGCTGCTTCGATTTTGCACACGTGTTTTCCGCGTTTGTAATAAGCAGCCGAGCCATAATTCTTCACGTTTAATTAGCATCAGCCCCTTATTCGCTATCACGCCGCCGATGGAGCATTTAGCGCTTGGTTGGATTAGGGATCAATCAATCACCGTAGGTGGGTAAAACATGAACAAAGCATGTTTTAGCAAGGAGTGATCTGTCTAGCTAGAAGCTTTGCCAATTTTCTCTCATCAATACATCGTAGCGGAAGGTTCTGTTAGTTTTAATCAAATTAAAAGAGCTACTTTCAAAGTTACGTTGCTGTTCCTAATCTGTCAGGAGTAGTAGTAAATCAAGCGTCTGACGTGAGTCAATTATGATTATCCACATGAACTATTTCACGCACGTTTCCTTCTTTGCTGGATAATTATGCATGCTGAAAGTGCAGAACAGGAACCCGTAAAATACAATGCTATGCTCCAGGGCTGCCAGATGATTAATTTCTAAATCATAAGCAGTTCGCTGAAAATGTAGATTTCATGTTTCTGATCACGCTTTCTTTATCCTTCTTGTTCTTGGTAAAACGTCACGAAGCCTGCTTCTCAGCTTAGTGTGCTATGAACACTTCCACAGTTATTAATTGGGAGTATCTCTGTCAATGACCATTTTGCATTTGCATCAGCGTTCCAGATGTTCCAAAGGGTTTCAAGGGCGTTCTAGGGGTGTTCTAGAGAGATTCAGAGGGTGGGGGGCCACAGAGGTATTTCAGGGCATTCCAGGGGCGATAAAAGGGGTTTCATGAGTGATCCAGGTAGTTTCAAGGTGTTTCAGAGGCGTTACAGTGTTCCGACTGGTCAAGGGGGCCCTATGGGTGTTCCAGGGGCTTTCAAAAGCTTTCCAGGTTGTTTCTATGAGGAAGTCAAGAAGCTTCAGGAGCTTTTCGCGGGTTCTAGGTGGGTTCCAGGGGATTTTAGAGGCCTTCCATGATTTTCAAAGGCGTTCCAAAGGGTGTCCTAGGGGATTCAGGGGTGTTCCAGGGATGTTTTCGGAAGTTTTGGAAGTGGTTTCAGGGGCTTTCTCTGATATCATTTGAAACCCTGAAACAGATTCCCTGAAACTTCCTTGAAATTCTCCTGAATAGCCTCTGAATCTTATTGAATTGTTTTGCAGAAATTCATTTTATTCATGTGAACATTATGTAACCAATCTTTTCAGTTATTTTTGCCTCTAGTCCACAATTTCAGTCAACCAGTGCTCTATTCAAATGTGAAACGATCCCTTGTCATTTGAATGAATTTTTATTCAAATGACTAGCTAGGAATAAAACACGAAAAACTTAGAAAAAATCCACCACACTGAAAAATTATCGATGATTGGTCCAAGTCGGGTTAAATGTTAGCAAATGTTGAACCACTGTTGGACTTACGTTGGATAACTGTCAACATAGACCCGAGATTGGTGACCGAAGTTAAAACAGGTCAACAGGTTTATGTCGGGTTTTACGTCAACAATCATGAACAAAGCCTAAACCGTTCAACAATTAGCGAGAACCGACCAGCATTAGAATGAAAAAAATACAATCACCTAGGGTGACAGAGGGTATTATCGGCAGGTTTGTTCTTTTCGTCATGGGGGGTTTTTGTGGGCCTAATTGCCTGAAATTTGGGCAAATGACTCAGCTTGATTGGGAAGGACTTGAGGCCAGCTCTGAGATCAACAAATTTTAAAAAACTTCCCATGACGAAGAGAACAAAACTGCCAAAAATACGTAAGTTCCCCTATATATTTTTTCTAATCTTTATGCGCTTTGTGTGCCTCCTAATGCATTGGAAGTTTCTTCCCTTTAAAATAAGAAAACGTCCACATTTTTACGCACCATATACATAAAGTTACTTTTGTAAGTTTTCCATTTTTTTGAGCCCTCAGAGTGCACGTTCTGAGATAATGAGACTACTCCTGAGTAAAAACCTTCGAATAAAATAAATATGTCAGAGATTCTTCTAGAAATTTGTCCCGAGTATTTTTTTGGAAATTATTCATCCTGAAATTCCTCTACGAGGTCCTGAAAAAATCTATGAAAAATTCATTCGGAAATCAATAAATTTAATCAACTTCTTGCAGGATTTCTTCCAGATATTCCACTAGTTTTTATTTTCCTGAATTCCCCAATAGAAAATTTAGAAAATTTTGAGTACATTACTTCACAATTCCTTGATAATGTCTTCAAAAATTCTTCAAAAATTCCCTGGGATTCCGTTAGAAAATCTTCTATGGAATTTTCAATAAATTCAGCTAGGGATGCCTTTGGAAATGTCTTTCAGAACTCTTTTAGAAATGCTCCAAAAAAAAGCTTCAGAAATTTTATAGTTTCCATTAGAATTTCCACCACATTTTCAAAAAATCACTCTAGAAATTTAATTAAGAACTTCTATATAAAACCTTCTTTGGTTTTTTTTTCTGAAATGGCTCTATGATTTCCTTGATAAAATACTCTAGGAAAAATGTTTCTTTAAATTCCTTTTGAAAGTTCTTTGAAAAAATCTTTCATAGATTGCTTAAGATATTCCTCAAGAATTTCTTTCAGATTTTTTCCAAATACTCTTTTAGAATATAGGTGTCCTGAAAAACTACTCCATAGATTTTTTCAGAGAAACGTACAAGAATTCTAAACGGATATCACCGACAGATTTCTCAGAAATACTTTCAGTGATTTTTTCAAAAAAAATCGAAATTTCTGGATTCCACCAGAAATTTTACCAAGGATTTTTTTAAAATCTTCCACTGACTTCTTCGGAAATTATTTCAAAGTTTCTTTCAGGAAAATGTTTCCTGAACTTTTACAGAAGTTCCTAAACGATAGTTCAGTATGATTTCTATGGACTCCTTTTGAAACCCCGCCAGGAATTTGTTTAGGAAACCTTTCGGAAATATCTCCAGGGATTCTCTCAGAAATTCTTTCAAAGAATTTCCTGAAAAAAAAATCTTTCTGTGGATTCTTCAGCAAGTTTTCCAGATTTTCCTTCAAAAATTCAAAAAGTCTACCAGAGATGTGTTCAGAAACTTCTCAAGGGATTCTATTGAAAATTCCCGCATGTATATGCCTAACAATTGCTTCAGGATTCATTCAGAATATCATGAAGGAGTTCCTCCATCGATTCTTGCATTATCACTTTCACTGGTTCAGGCAGGAATTCCTCCAGTAATTCCCGCAGGAGTTCAAAAGTTCAAAGTTCAAAAGTTGCTTTGATGCTTTCTACATATGTATTTTTCCACAGAAATCTCTCTGACATTTCCTCTAAGGACAATAATTTTTCAAAGGAATTCATTCAGAAATATTTCTCAGGAATTTATACAGGATTTTTTTTAGAAATATCCAAAGAGTTTTTACTAGGAATCTTTACAGAAGCTTATCTAGGCGTTGCTCCAAGTATCAGAAATTCATTGAAAAAGCCCACAGATTTTCTACAGGATGACAAAAATCTTTCAGGGTACATTTAAAAATGTCTCAAAATGCATCTGCAGAAATTTAGAGGTTTCTTCAGGAGTTAAAAAAGGCTTACTTCTAAAGTTCTTCTATTTATTTTTTCTGAAATTCCTCCTACAGAGATTCCTTCGGAAATTCTTCCAAGAGTTCCTCCAAAAACTTCCTGAGAAATGTCTTCTGAATTGAGATATTTTTTCAGGATTTTTTTTAGAATTTCTTTCAGTAATTGCACAAATAATAGGCATCACAATTCTTGAAAGAAATCCTTAAGAAATTTCTAAAGAAATCGCCGGAGAAATTCCGGAGGGATTCCATTACAAAAATTCTTGATGAAACTTCTGCAGTTATCTCTAGAGCAATTCCTGGGTGAATGTTTGGGAGAATGCCTAAGGAACTTTATGAAATACCTCCTCAATCCATAGAAAAAAAATAAACAAAAAAACTTCTGGAGGAGCTCCGAAAGTAATTCTGCTTGAGACATTTATGGAGGGATTCCTGGATAAATTCATGCAACAATTTTTAAACTACTTACTTTCAGTCCTCAGCGCCCATGGTGGTGCATAGGGCCGAAACATTTTCGGTTTCTGTAACGGTTTTTGGGTTTGGGTAACAGTAGGTTGCTGATCTAAGGTCTCCTACCAAATGGTACAAATTTCCCAAATGGAGGAGAACGTGCCTCCATAGCCGACCTACTGAGGGTCTCCAAACCACCGTGATGGGGCTGCCACCTTCGGTATAGCTTTCGGTGGAGGAGCATTTCATACTCAGCCGCTGGATGCCAGAACAGACACGGTTTGAGCCGAACCTCCTTGGTGAACAGACGCTCAAGACGTACCTTCTCAATATAACTGAAGTCAAAAGGGTAACAGTGCCCAACAATTTCAAAGAAATATTTTGAAAATCTCTGTAGAAATCCTTGCAGAAATAACAGACAAAGGTTCTGTTGGATTTTTTGAAGAAATCTCTCAATAAGTTTCTGAGGTATGCCTGGAGGGGTTCCTTGAAGAACCTTTACAAGCCTGGACATTCTTCTGGAGGAATTCATGAAGAAAGTTGTTTTAAGATAAATCTTTTGTGAAATTTCTTGAGAAACTCCTGAATAGACTAAAGGGAAATTCCTGGATGAAATTATCTCTGAACAAATATTCAAAGAAATACATGCACAAACATGGATTCACGAGGGGTACTTGGAGGAGTCTTTGAATAAGTTCTTGCTGAAAACATTCTAGGAAATTCTACATAAATCTTTTTCCATAAACATTTTGGAATACATTTCATAAACCTTTCAAAGAATCTTCAAGATTTTTTTGGGAAATTCCCTGGAGATAATCGTAAATAAAATTCTGGAGAAGTGCTTGGAAAGGAAAACATTCTGAAGTAATTCACGGAGGCATCATAAAAATAATTCTTGCTGAAACCATGAAGGCAAAAATTATGAAAAAATAACTCCTGGAGGCTTAACTTGGGGGTCTTAAAATAAAAGACTGAATTCTGCTTTTAGTGAATACTACGTTCAAGCATGGTATTCTAATCGGAACTGTACTTTTACCGAAATCGCAACACGAAAGAATTATGAAAAAATTCGAAACAAGTTAAATGGTAGACGCAGACGTGTAGATGACCAACGCAAGGCACCCTTAGAGTTTTCGAACGGAAAGTGTTGCGTACTATGTACGGTGGAGTGCAGATGGAAGACGGAACTTGGAGTAGGTGAATGAACCACGAGCTGCATCAGCTGCTGAGAGGACCAACCATCGTCCACACCGACGAAATCTGGAGTCTATGGTGGGCGGATCAGGTCATCAGGATGTCATTTTATCTCGAGAGCCATTTTATCTCGAGAGCCATCCGACCGGTAAAAGAAGACGTGATGGGTAGCGAGCTAGGTGGGTCGATCAAGTGGAGTACAATTTGTGGACCCTTCGCAGAGTGCGGAACATACATGGACCGAGTAGAATCGAAGCGTCTCTTACGTACAGCAGAGGACCCTCAGGCCTTAGTCTGACTGGTAAAGTAAGTAACATGGTGAATAGGCGCTGTTGTGAGCCGCTCCTCTTGAATCAGGCATCATCTCACTTAAGCCGAATTCAGTATCCATAAATGGAGCAAAATTCGATTGCATGGCATCACTGTTATGCACCCACAGCAGAAACCGAGCCAAGTTATTTGCCTAATCGGTCACCGTTAGTGACACAGAAGTCGCCGCCGCGGTCGTTGTCGTTATTCGTGCGTGTGGGCTGCACCTTCTCCAGTAGGTCCGTACCATTCGCATATTTAAGTCATCGGCCCTGCCATGTCAGCCAGTTGGTAGGGGTTCACAAACTCGGACCAAGAGTCTCCTCGACCAGAACCATCGAACGTAATTAGCTGTGACCAATAATGATGGGGAGGAAAAATGCGTGAAAATAGTCAAATGCAAATGACGTCCCAGCACGCGAGCCAACGAACGAGAAGGCCTATACCTAAACCTCTGAGCTGAGCTCCGCTGAATGCAACGCCAACGCGCCGCGCGCGGTCACCCCACGACGATTAGCTCGGTCATAATCGTTTCCTTCTTACTGACCGCTGGCCGACGATTTGCGGTGGCGGAGGTCTGGAGTAATCTCTCTCGGCAGGATTTAAATACTTGAGTACCGCGTCGCGTCGTCGTCGTAATCGTCGTCGATCGGTGAAACGGTCATTTGCATGCGTGAGCATCCTCTCGCTCCACCAGGAAGAATAAACTATCGCTTGGAAGGCAACCGTTGGTTGATAAGACAATAATGGCATTCTAAATCAAGTACTTTTTCCTATGAGACCGGGCATGACTCATGGAACCAACGAGCTGATTGCTGACCACCATAGGTATCGCAACGTTGTAGAAACGCTCTATGTATGTGATACATCTCGTCCTTTTTTTACGTCCATGCTTGGCTAAGTGACAAAAAAAAATCTACCGCTAAGACAATGAGAAAACTCAACAGTTTTATATTTTTTTAAACATCTTCGTGATTAGGAGAAGTGTACAAAAATATAAAAATGTATATTTTGATCATTATTATGGCAGTAGAAATTTTTTTCGCTGAGCCAATAGTGGACGTAAAATAAGGTTTGGGTGTACCACAAACAAACAGACTCAACGTAGCTTTGTTGGTATCATACTGCAAGCGAAAGCTGCAATCTTCGAATAAAAACCATTAAACATCTTTAACTAAAACTTGACAAGCAATATCCGTGACGATTCACTATCAAATTTTCGTGTGCCAACGTAAGAAAAATAACGACAGGTAAGAACTATAAGTGTTATGTCTCGTCTCACGTCGCGCGTATGGTGAATGTCCGTGAAGATTGCCAAAGAAAAAAATTGAAGCGAGTTCATATATAAGCGAGATATTTTATAACGCTTCTCCCAATGTTTTAACCCGGGAGCGGTCACGTCGTTTACTGAGTACACGCACCATGAAAACTGCACGCTTGTGGTACACATAGCGTGAGCGCGGCGTCGCTGCTGGTAGTCAAAGACGCGACTGCTCGAGGGTTAAGACAGATTTCCTCGAGATTTCATTAAGTTATTTCTTCAAAGTTTTGTCTTGCGATTTCACTCGTAATTTACCAGGTTCGTAATATTTGTTTTATGTGAAGTTTTCAGTGACTCATTCTGCAATTTTGTCGTAGATTTTTCATTGAATTTTCTATCAATCTCTGATGATACCCGCGAGATAGTTGCTCAAGAAAATGGGCCTGTTTTTATTTTTTCCTTAGTACTCTTTGATATTTTCTGAAAGATGTCTGCACTAATGTTGTCATGGTAAAATCAAAGCTGGTTACCCAATGTTTCCAAAATTCAGTACTTAACTCCTTTAATGTTACGTCCTCTAGGAAATGACTTCACTGTCGCACCTAATTAAGAATTATTCCAGGAAAGTTTTTCCATGCATAATTATCCCACGCATTTTCTCTGTTATTATCGCAAAAGGGACATTCTTGCTTGAATTCCTTTGATGGGTTTTGCAAGAATTCTTCTTGAAGTTTCAAAAGAAAATCCAGGATTATCTCAGGGATACCACCAGAAATGTCTCCGGGGAATTTTTTGAGAATTTCGACACTGATTTTTCATTAGGGTCTAACTGACATTTTCGATTTCTCTTCATCGATCCGCTCATTGTGTTATTACGGAAAATGTATTAAGTTTTCCGAACATTTTTTGGTTGAAATGCGAAGACGACGACTACATCTTGCTCTAGAAACAAAAAGAATAATGATTTTGTTTGTTTTGATCAAGTTATTAGCGAAAGAGAGAGTCGACGAAGAGAAATCGATCATTTTTTTTTTTTTTAATCTGTATTAACGAGATTTTTAGCCCTGGGCTAGTTCATCTCGGGACCCACGTTTTACTTCCCTTCCGAAGGAAGAACTCACATTTTGCGAGTTTGTCGGGAGTGGGATTCGATCCCAGGTCCTCGGCGTGATAGTCAAGTGTTCTAACCATCCAACCAGATTCGCTCCACTGGAAATCGATCAAGTCAGTAAGGAAGAAAGAAATATCATTGTAGATTAAGAAAAATCACTGTCGATTTGTCAAAAACGTTCTAGAAAGCTTTCCCTTTAAAACGCATCCCTGTCTTTGGATTTCTTTAAAAATTTCTCCAGGAATTCCCCAAAGATTTTTTATCTGGCACTTAGGGGAACTGAGGACATAACGCCCCTCGGGGGCAACATTCCTTTAGGCGATTTCATCATATTGTAGATGATTGCTTAGATAGAAGCAAACTAGATCTTAAATTGAGCAGGTTAAGCCCGAGAATGGTTAGTATATTCGAAAGAAAAGCATGGGAAACGACGTTTTTCCGCTTTTGGAAAGGTTCCCTAATTTGTAGCGCACAGAAATTGAGCCATTGCGCGCTGGTTACCTATGTGAAATCAACCCATTTCACTACCATGCCCAAGCAGCACACAATTCACACAGGAATGTCGACAGCGCAGGTTTTTGGTTGTACAGGACTTACATTCATGTAATTCCAACTCAAAGGCAGAATGACTTAAAAAATACTCGTGTCCAACCAAAAACCTGCGTTGGCGACACTCCTTTGCAGGGTTGCCATTATGCCAGATTTATCTGGCACTGCCAGATTTTCAGGTGGTAAAAAGACAAAAAGAGAAACCATCGATTTTGCCAGATTTTTTATTTCTAGCCAGACTATTGATCAACGAAATTCTTCTTTGATGTTTTGAATATGTATCATATTGACTTAGCCATAACTCAAAATTCTGCGTCTTTCATCTAAATCTGTTCGTTGAAAACTCGTTAACTTTCTTGCACATTCAAATCGATCGCCGTTACTGGTTTTACAAATGAATAAGATTTAGTAATAGGTCCGTATATGCCACTGTTTAAAACTGCCGAACAAAGGCGCAAACGCTGAACTGTCATTCTCATAAGAGAACTGCCAAAGGCCCCCAAAATCAGCTAATTTTAAGCGTCTTCTGATTAGGCCTATTATTTTATCTTAGTCCAAATTATTTGCATTTTCGATGCATTTATAGAAAGATGTGTTACACACCTTGTATACCATTTGATTAGTGTATAGTTTTTTTTTTTGTGGAAATTGACTAAAATGACTGAGTCGGTGAAGAAAAGAAAAAACCATGTATTTTTTGTTTTGTATTGTGACAAACGAAAGAGTAGATCGGATCGCAACACTCAACTGCGAACTACGAGGTTCCCTTCAACCGAAGAAGCGCGCATATATTTGGACGAAATGATGATGACAGGGCAGAGGAAGCTCTCAGTTAATAACTGTGGAAGTGCTCATAGAACACTAAGCTGAGAAGCAGGCTTTGTCCCAATGAGGACGTTACGCCAAGAAGAGAGAGAGAGAGAGAGATGATGACAACGATGATGATGAGAATGATCGGAGTAGCAGTGAGCTCGGTAATCGGGCAGTTAGATATAGCATCCCGAACGAATGAGACGTTTAGGCAATTACTTTGTTAAATAACACAGCGTAACAAAAATTAACTTTTGGTCTGTCTCAAGAGCAAACTTATGTGTCTCCGAAGGTTTTTGGGCCGCTGAATCCGAATCCGGGCTCAGATTTGCTCTAACACGTCACAATTTTGAGCTATACCTCAATTTATAGGGCAAAATATGCGATTTAGGGCTTTTTTGACTGCAAGCCATTAAGCATGGAAATATTTTTTTTGAGCAATCAAAAGGTTAATTGGTCAATTAACATCTAAATTAACGACTCATGCAAAAAACTTCGTTTTACCAAATCGATTTTGATAGTTTTAAGCGATTTATGTTAGGTACGATATTTCCCATACAAGTCACCCTCCGAAAGTTGCATGCAAGTTTTCGTACTAACATAAAATGCTTAAATCTATCAAATTTGATTAGGTAAAACAAAATATTTTGCATGAGTCGTTGATTTAGATGTTAATTGACCAATTAACCTTTTGATTGCTCAAAAAAAAATATTTCCATGCTTAATGGCTTGCAGTCAAAAAAGCCCAAAATCGCATATTTTGCCCTATAAATTGAGGTATAGCTCAAAATTGTGACGTGTTAGAGCAAATCTGAGCCAGGATTCGGATTCAGCGGCCCAAAAACCTTCGGAGACACATAAGTTTGCTCTTGAGACAAAAAAATGTTGCGCTGTGTAATTTGAGTTAAATAAAGACAAACGTTTAAAAAGTAGCACTACCCTTTTTGCGTGTTACAGTATATTCAATGCAGAAATAGGTCAGTTAGCAAAGTTCTTTCTCAGTGACTGTAAACATTTTGCACATTGAACACAACACTTACATTGAAGATAATTTTGATAAACTACTGATAATGATTTTTGTCATACTATATATGAAATTGTTTTTAAAAGGCATTCCAATCAAATAAACAAATACTATTGAAGAACGACACTGTTTCATTGTATTCAAATTATAAAAATTCAGTAAAAATTTGATCAAAGTTGAGGATTTTCAAAGCTATGTGTAGTGCCAGATTTTGCCAGATTTTTAATTACGGACTTGCCAGATAAGTTCAAAAATATAGTGGCAACCCTGCTCCTTTGTGACTTGAGTGCTGCTGGGAAGAGCTCGATGGAGCCCCTTGGTATTTCACAACAAGTCAAAGCGGGAAATGCCAGCGGGCGTTTTGCCTCATACAGTTCTCGAGCACCTAAAAAGTAACACTTTTTTGAATTGTTCATTTGAATGGGAAATTTTGTGGGCACGCGGGCCAAAAGTTGAAGTCTCTTAGGTAAGGGAGTAAACTACATTCCAATGCAAAATACACCATTAAAAACAGTATCATTAGAGGTTTTAAACCATATATGCTTAGGCTGGGCGTTATGCCCCTCTTTCCCCTGTTCATAAGTATCTCAAGATTATTTAAAAAAAAATATCATCGAACTAGTCTACCCACGACATTACTCAGAAATGTATTCCAAAATTACTCCTGTGGTTCTTTGAGGCATTCTATAGGAAATTCCTTCAAGGATTGCTATACAGTACATACGGTATTGGTTCCTAGGATAAAAGGATTGAAGCGTTGTTTGTTTTGTTTCTTATTTTTTATATTTTTTTTTTGTTGGAAGTAAGCACGCATGAAAACAAAAAGAAAAGAATCAATCGGTGCCGTAAACGCTTGTTTTCAAATAGGATGAATTTGGTAGCATAAGATTAATGATTCAATAATAGTTATTTATGTAAGGAGTTGCAAAAAGTTGATTTTTTCAGTACAAGTCGTTCATTTATTTAACGAGGCTTGCCGAGTTGGATAAATACGAAGAGTGCTGAAAAAAATGAATTTTGCAACGAGTTCCATACTAGTTATTTATGCAATGAGTTGCAAAAAGTTGATTTTTCCAGCACGAGTCGAAAAAATCGAGTTTGGCAACGAGTTCCATACACAATTTAATGCAATGATTTTTTCATAATGCACCTCATGTGAGTTGCATCATATTCATAATGCAACTCAAATGAGTAGCATTATGAACAATATGCAACTATTTTTCATTATGCAACTCATTTCAGTTGTATAGTGAATCAGTTCGGAAAAAATGTCTATTATGATACTGAAATTAGTTATATAAAATTGAAATTATGATACTGAATTGCATAAAAAAATTATGCAATGACTTTTTCATAATGCAACCCATTTGAGTTGCATAATGTTCATAATGCAACTCAAATGAATTGCATTATGAACATTATACAACTATTTTTCATTATGCAACTCATTTAAAAAAAAAGACACTACACCGTCTTCAGCCAGAGGCTGCACAGACTGGACATTACATACACGAGACAACGGACAACACACATAACACCCAGTGGCCCAATGGAGCATTTTCCGTTTGACGAAAAGTTTACCCCGACTGGAGCGGGAATCGAACCCGCACTCCGAGGCTTACGAAACGCCTAGACGACTGACGCCGCTAACCGTACGGCCACGAAGCCCACAGTTGCATAATGAATTAGTTCGAAAAATTTGGCCATTATAATACCAAAATGAGTTATATAAAATAGAAATTACGATACTGAATTGCATAAAATACACGACGACGGGGACGACACTAGTTTTCACAACCCAAAAAGTCGGAATATCTCACAAAAAAGTCAACATATTCGCTGAAAAGACGGCAAAGCTTTTGCGGGTTTCACCGGGTTGTTTCTTTTTTTTTTTGAAAAATTTCGCCACGCAGGATTGTTTTAAAAAATTTCTCTAGAAAATATTCTAGGAATTTCTCCAGAAACTCATCCAAACAATTCTTCAAAAGATCAGAAATTTCAGAAATATTTTTACCCAGAAGATTTTTTATTATAAACTAGCTGTCCCGGCAAACTTTGTCTTGCCGTCTTGTGGTGGTTTGACAACTATTGAGCTGAAAATAGCGCCGCACTCTAGATTGGTTTTATTTCGATCGTGTTGATTTCCTTCCTAGCTCATGAAAAATCAGTACTTTATGAATTTTCTTACTTTTCTAGTTGATTTTCGTAACTTTTTGTAGATATAAACACAGCCACCACGAATACGAACAGCACCGTTCAAAAGTCATCCTGATCGGTTCAGCCGTTCGTGAGTTTTGTTGCCTCAAAGGGGCTTCAAACTCATTTTTATATATATAGATTATTGCTTTGAATTTCTCAAGGCATTTTTCTATTTTTTCAGGGATTTTCTCGGGTATTTATTTGAAAATTCATGAAGAAAATTCTCAACAGTTTATTTAAGAAGTTCTCTCAGGGGTTTCTCAAAGACGGGCTTGGTGGTCTAGTGGCTACCGCTTCTGATTCGTATGCAGAAGGTCATGGGTTCAATCCCTGGCCCGTCCCTTTTCATCCTACTTTGTATCTTTATATCCACTTTATCTCTCTCTCTCTTTCTCTCTCTCTCTCTCTCTCTCTCTCTTCTCTACATATACAACTCATGTATATTCATATGTTCATAGCCATCGCTAGAACTAGAAACGAATTGGAAAAAAGTCGTTTCCCTCCCTTCCAATTTCCACTCACAGCACAGTGTATATAACGCCTACAAGTTATGCAACCAAAGCGTGCTGTGCCGCTTGACCTTATTCACCTCATTCACCACACAATCTACCACCTAATCAACACTATAAGTAACCCCCTATCCATGGATCGCATCACCGACCCAACGGTGACTCCCAGATCTCCCATCCTTTCCGTTTAACAAATACCCCAGACCGTGCTGGATGTGGGGATGCAGAGGTGATCTCGGTCTTTAGTAGCAACAACCAGCACACTCTAACATTCCTTTCCCTTCCCAACTGACTATAAGGACGTGGCCGGCGCCGGTATTGATCCAAAATGTATGAGCTGCTAGAATTGCACTTTGAGAATAAGTGGAGTGTCCCAGCCCTTATTCATTTGGATCTCAGTGCAATTGGTACCAGCTCAGATCAATAACGGAGTAGCAACTATTGACATGTATAGTTAGATTTGATCGTTGATCGTTGATCGTTGAAGTTCTCTCAGGGGTTTCTCAAATAGTTTTTTTTTTCAGGTATTCCTCCAAACATTGCTTTGTTTCGCCCGGTGCTATATACCTTCAGTGATTATTTCAGATTTTCATATAATAGCTTTCTAGGAATTCTGTCAAACATTGCTACAATTTTTTTTTCACTGCTATCTAAGCTGTGTCTTCAGATATTTTCCTAGAATTGTTCACAAGAATACTTAAAATATTGCTTCTGGATTTTTTGTCCGAAAATTCCTCCAAAAATTTTTCAAAAATTTCTTTTAGAAGTTTCCAAAGATATCTTTAGGAGTTAAAAGGGATTTTTAGACAATCCTCCGGAGATTACATAGAAATGCATTCAGGGATTCTTTAAATAATTTTTCAGTATTTTTTGTGAAATTTATAAAGAACTTCTGAACAAATTCTGCAGGGATTTCTATAGAAATCCAATGAGAGATGTTGGCACAGCCCCGTACTACCTTTCGACAGCGCAACCATTGCGCAACATGCGATCCACACCGGACGAGGCAACCTCGGTTGATGGATGAACCGTGCGCGGAGCATATCTATGAGTGAGTATGTTGGGCCAGAGAGAGTGGGAAAGTAAATAAAAACATAAGCAAGATAACAGGGAAGATCAACAAAATGGTTTGTAAACGGCAAAGCGAATAGGAGAAAGTTAGTTTAAGCCAAGGAAGTTCTAACTGATTTTTAAGTTGAATTTAGTGCGATTCTTAATCGTAAAATAGCGTGAATAGCTATTGCTGTGCCAAATAGTCGTGGTAGTGTTTTGTGATTTCCCAAGGTGAGCAAAGTTAAGCAAATTCGTTTGTTGTTTTTATTTTGAATGGTTCGATAAATTGCAGGATCCTATCGGATTGAAAGTGCGCCAGAAACCGTTGTACCTAAAAGGAAAAATAAAGATAAACCATTAAATGTAAGTGATTAGGAGTAAGCTTAAAAAGAAACCAATATTAATCAAATATCTATACTGCCGTTCTACGCATAGTTGTCCCATGTTATATGGAAATCCCATATAAGATGGGACAATTGTGCTTAGAATGGCAGTATAATGTATTTTGCTATCATTTGAATAATAAATGTAGTTTCAAGCTGTCACACAACAAACAAGTGCTGCTCTGAAAATTCGGTTTGAATAGGGTGGTCCGATTTCGAACAAGAGATTTCTGTAATTTCAAAAAAAAAAAAACATGTGAGATTTTTTGCAGGAATCACTGAATGAATTCTCATATTTTTTTTGGAGAACCCCTGGGTAGACATTCCGAAGCAACCACTGTAGAATTCAAAAAAAAAAAAATAGAAAGTTTTCCAAAAAATTCCTTGGAAGATTTTTTGAAATAAAAGCCCTTAAAATTTTGAAGAATGCTTTGGAGATAAAAAATATTTTCCCAAAGGAATTTCAAGAGGCGTTTCAGGATCAGGAAGGTGAACTCGTTCCTGAATTGTCAGCTTGTACCTCTAATTTTATGAATGTATGAGTGCTTATTTAGCGTAACTCTACATTTGGGTGCAAAGATTTTTGGTAGTGAAGAAATTTTTGTTAGAATTCCTGTAGAATTCTTAGGAACTAGTTTTTAGTGAATCTCTGGAGGAATATCAAAAAAAAAAATCTTTACGAGGAATCCGAGGAGAAATTTCTTAAGATCTTCCTGGAGAAATTTCTCGGGAAATCCATGATGAAATTCAAGAATTTATTTAAATCTTCCTTGTGAAATTCCCTGCAGAAATTTCTGCACCCAATCATGTGAGACTATTCAATGGAATCCCTAGAGAGATTCTTAATTTTTTGGTGGAATGTCTGAACGAAAAAGAAGAGCATTTTAAAAAATTATCGAAGAATATTTGGAAGAGTTCCTAAGGATGTGTTATATAGAAAATTCTTAAGGAGAAATTTCCGATTTTTTTTTTAAACGAACCCCTAGAAGAATTTCATTCCTGCTGGAGTTTCTATGGAGGCACCCATAGACATTTACCTAAAAGAATTCTTGGAGGGGTAATATCTGAAGGAAGCCCAGTAGAAGTTTCTTTAAGAATTCCTCGAAGAATATCTGAAGAAAAAAATAACCGGAGGAGTTTTTGTAAGGAACCTCGACAGACGCAACGCCTAGTAATTTTAGAAGAAATCCGTAGAAGATATTCTTGGACTTGCAATCCTTGGACAAATGTATGGAGGTAATCGCTATAATAGTTTAAAGAAAATTATAAACCCAAGCAACACACATGTTATAAAAAAGTTACGGTAGCGCAAGTTTTGGTTGTATAAAAGTTAATGCGACGTAATTCTATCAAAATGCTAGAAATACATCAAATATATTCCGCTAGAATTACGATAGAATTACATCTTTACAACCAAAACTTGGTAACGTAACTTTTATATCACATGTGTGTTGCTTAGCAAGGAAACTGAGAATTTTCTACAGGAAATAATGAAGAAATTCCTGGAGGATTTTTCAACTTCACAGCACAGTGTCAATCTATCACATCACGCCAACAAGCTGTGTACCTGAATGATGTGCCGTATATTTTTCAAAGTGATCACCACCCAACATATCACCTTCCGCAGTGTGTTCCATCAAAGATGAGCTCTGAAAGACGCCCTTGTAGGGTTAATATTTCCACATGTAGAATGCAACAAAAATAGTTTGGTTGAAATCCCCGGGGACACCTTCGTAACCTTCCCTTGTTATTAGCTGCTTAGTCAGGCAGCCTACAAGACGGTGTTTAAATCAACTTACGGGAACAGAGAACCGGTTAGAATCCCAGGATAGCCGCCAACATGGCCTACTTTTGAACATACATACTCATTAACCGTTATGTGTCCGACAAATTTTTTGCTTTTTTCTACACCGTGCTTTTCAAATAGGCGCACGCTATGTCCAAAGGGAAGTATTATGAAAAGTGATGGTACCTCAAAGTTTATTCGCTAGAACCGTATTTTTGGACCTCTAGATTCAGAATATGTGCTATTTAAAATAATCCATCTTGGGTTTTTTTTTTTCATACATTGTTATATGGGATGAAAATAACCTTAAAATGATTTTTTCGCCATTTGTGTGGGAAAATAGCAAAAAATCAAAACAATCGAAAAATTTCGAAAAACCCAAGATGAAATATTTTAAACCGCACAGATTCTGAAACTAGAGGTCCAAACCTACAATCCTATGGAATAACATTGGAGGTACATTCAATTATCATAATACTTCCCTTTGGACATAGCGTGGGGCGCTGGGTACCCGGGTACCCTGTCGGCCACATAAGGGTTAAGTATCTGACACTGACATTATTTGTTTACTTCTTGAGATTTGTGCTTTTGAGGTTCTGGTGCAATATCGAACTAGGATTCCAAGACGTTTGACTATTCTCTAGCAAGCTTCCCAAAAAGAGTCACCAACAATGAGCAGCCCGAAAGTTTCTCGTCTGTGCATCTATGCCGTCACCAATCATCGCGTAGTCGTCGTAAAAATATAGGTTCGTAAACAGCAAATATGTTATTGGCGCAAACATAATTCCGCACCACCATCTAGTTACGATTCGCGCGCGCAAGTATCATGTTTACGCGCTGCCGCCGCCGCCAGACGGGACGGGACGAACTCGCCCTCGTACAAACTTGTCAAATCGTGTCAAACATGGTCTCGAGTGGCAACGGCGGCGCGGAGGCTCGAGGCTCGAGAGTCTAGAAGAGATTGGATCGCCGTCGCCGCGCATCAGGCAGACCTTTCGACGCGCCCGATTGTGACCCGATGCGATGGTAAATATTTGCCCCGCGCTATGTGTCGGCCGTAATCGATTCGATTGTCGGTATAGGTATAACGTACCCGCATTAGCGACTGAAGATAGATGGAAAGGCATCGGGCGGCCGTCGGTCGCTCGGGATCAAGAAACAAGTCAAACGATGTGACGGGTTGATGGGTGATTGTTGCGTAATAGATAGTAAAACGATCTGATTTGTTTGAACTGTGAGCTTTAATTGGTGTTCGGCTGTAACTCGAAACAGGGTGCTCTTGGGGTTTACCGAAGAATAATTTTGCTTGTTTTTATTTGGACGAAGCCCTGAGTTTATATGAACGGAATGAATTTCTGAAATTCGATGAACAACTTTTTTTATAATTCTTGATAGCTTTTTTCATGTACATACGTAGGAATATGGATTCCTTGGTGTGCATTGTATAAAGCAATCAAGTTCTTAAAAGAGCCAACTGAAATTGCAGAGCAAACAAATCGGCACTACCAACAACAGCACGATTTGCTATCCTACTCACTCATATGCGTTATGTAGTGAACATAAACATGACGTCAGCGCAACACGCAATAGAATATCACAAGTGCGAATGAAAGGACGACATCAAATTGATACACCTGCTTCCGGTGACACTACTTTTGATCCATCTGTCAAATCAATAACCTGGTTTGTTTTGTGTTTATCATCGTTCCTGCAAATATTGCTGGTGGTAAATAGCTTCAGTGGATACAGATCTGGCAAATCTGCATAATTTACGTGGTAGTCTCCATCGTACTTTTGTACTATTGCGTCCCGATCAATTGCAGGTAAGTTAATTCAACACCGAGTACGGAAATATTCATGTTTTACTTGTTTAGACACCCAAAATATTACAATTCGTTTCAGGTTGATCAGATGTAGTCGGATAAAGGAAGCGACATTCCGGTGAATCGAGGCTGGAACTGCAACGGTATAAAGAAACTGCAAGAAAGTCGATGCGGATCCCATGCTGAAGGGCATCATCATTTAAGTGGTCATTTGTATGCACCGCTCAGGTTAGTCAAAACGCTCTTGCTTACATTGTGTATGATTTCCGGCTCTAGCTGAAAGGGTATTTTTGTGGTACAATTGTGTTACAGCACGTACCAAGGCGGGAGACTTGATCCCTTTTTCTTAATTTACCTGAAATTTTAAGAAAAAACAGAAAACTAGATCCGATTTCCGTACAAAATGGCAGGTAAACATCTATTGCAAGTTAATACACAACAGAAGGCCTTTAAATTATTGTTAAAGTTTTCAAAACTGTGTTTTTATGGAGGCATGTCTTATGATGTATTTTTCAAAAATGGGTGACGATCAAGTGTCCCCCCTTTGAGCACATGGTTTATTTAAGGACATAGTTGCAGGGGTTTCAAAATGGCAGCGAGTATGGCAGCCACTCACCCCTTACACCTTTCCTCCCCTCACCACAGTCATTGAGTAGCACGGAGGTAGGCGAACAAATTATCCAAATTTTTCTTGCTTACCTTCTAGAAATGCACTCATGTTGTTACTTGTTGTTGCCAAGTATAATCCCTGTCCGTCGGGAAGTACTACATTGCACTTATCACATTATTTTCACAATATCGTGCCAAAATGTTAGCACTCACTGAACTTTTTATCGTACTTGTTGTAGTCGCCCATTTTTTTAAATCACTTTTTATTGATCTTCCAAGCAACGCAGCACTATGAAAAGTTGATCGATTATTGAAAACTATTCACACTTTCAACTAATCAATCGTTCGTCGCGAAAAACCTACGCATTTTCTACTTTCGTGGTCGAAAACCCGAATCAATTTCAGTCGCGGTTCGCCAGAACGGGAAAGCGTGCCGTGAAACTGAGTGATGTTGTTCAACGTAGGGTAAAATTGATCAAACCACTGTATACGTTTTTCGCGAAACAAGGCTGTATTTCTGCCAATCATTGTAACTATTTTAAATATCATACGGTCAATGTAATTGCAATGGGAAACGGGACCATCGGTTGTTGCTTATGAATTAAAATTGCATCTATTAATATCACCCCATGACACGGTAGTTTTCTACGGTCAGAGAGAAAGAATGCGAGAGAAGAGAGGAGAGAGTTGTCAAAAAAACGTAAATAAAACGGCGCACAATGAGATTTACACTGACAATATTGGGTAAAGTATGAATTTAAATCAATTTTAAAATGTTTTATTAGAAAAAAAATGTGTCGGTAAGCAGATTAAATAATTCAATGGGTGCAAAACAAATCAAAGATATATAACTGCTATTTTAATATGGCCCATTTTATCAGATTTGTTTTTGCTTGTTTGACCAAGTTACACTTCATTGTGCGGCATCTGATTTGTTTGTTTTGAGTGGGTGGTTGAGAAGGTGATTAGAGCGAGATCCAAGCTTATTGTTATGATCTCAAGCAACCTTCACCTTAAAGGGAAAATAATTCCAGAGTCTTTCTATTCATTTTCTTTTCGAGTTTTCTTGTATTTTCGGTGAATATGGAGTGTTTGAAATTGTAAGATTTCCTTAAATTTTTAAGGATATGCCGTATTTTCAAAATGGGGAGACTTGATCCCCCTTTTCTTGGTTTGTACTAAAGTTATAATTATCTGACACATTTTATCGTTGAATAGACTAGAATTCCAAGTAGATAGAGGCTTCCGAATAGAATTTTATTTTTCACATGTATAATGTGTGTGTAATTCTCGAGAGATCAAGTCTCCCCATGTCACTGTTGTGTATACTAAGCTAAATTAATTAAAATATGTTAACAACAGCCTTATTTGGATAAATAAGTTTGAAAGTATTTTATTTAAACTATGTGCTGTGAAATTTTGACACGGTTTGGTTCAATTTTCAAAAAGTTATTGAGGTTTTTCGGAATCGCCTAAAAGATTTCTGAAGGATTGAAAACAAACCATCAGCCGTTAAAAATAATGCAATGTACAATCGTAATCACTTGTAGCCAAAACATAATCGTTTGTCCAGGAGTAGTTTTGGAAAAAATATGCTAGAAGAAAAATGTTTTTGATTCCGAGCAAATATGGGGGGAACAAGTCTCCTCAGTCTCCCCTATATGTGTAGAGTACTATTTGGAAATTTATCATATTTTGATCAATAAAAGTGCCAAGTGTTTTCAACTTCTTGAAACTTTCTCAATGTAATATTTTATACAAGACCTACTAAACTACATATGCAGAGTAGGTCCTATGCGTTGTTCGTAAAATTGATTCACTTTTATTAGTGGAAAATGTTTGGCATATTATATGTGTAAAATATGGTAAATTTACAAACATCGTCTGCTACATAAGCAGATGTTTCATTTTTTTTTTCATAGTGAACAAATCAGCCCTAACAAGATTGCGTATTAAATGTTCATGTGTTGGTTTTTAGAATGAAAATCTGAAATTATATTTGTAATTGTCCATTATGGCTACAAAGACAACCAAAACTGATTCCAGATGAAATCCTTAGGGACCAAGTTAAAGAGTTCAAGCATAAGCGTGGTTAGATGGACAAATTTAGTGATTTTTATTCATTAAATACAAAAACAATACCTTGGCATATTAAGGTACTAACAAATCAATGGACAAATTATCCGGATATACCGTAACCGGTTCCGATTAGAAAAGAAAAGGCATTTCTAATACAACAATTGCAGCCTGCTAGTGTGAAGTAGCTCAAAATTCACGAATTTTCACTAGCATACAATTCAAACAAAAGTCGTGCGGATAGTGAAAACCCTAGGATTTCTTTATGAATTCCTCCAAGAACACCAAAAATTCCTTTAGAAATACAGTTATGGACTCTTGCAGAGATTTCTTTAAGATTTCCTCTACATCTACAGATTCCACCTGACATTCCTCCGGAAATTTCTCAAGGGACGTCTTTAAAGATTCCTCCAGTGCGTTCCAGCTCAGCGCGTATTTCGGGGACTCCTTTAAGAATTTTACTGTAGATCCCTACAGGTATTTCTCCGGAAATTGCTCCATGTATTCCTTCAAGAATCCCGCTAGAGATTCCTCCAATAATTCCATTTGAAATTGAATATATGTCTGCAGAATATTTTTCCAGGAGTTGAAAAATCTCTGGTAGAATTTCTGAAAGAGTCTACCAAAGATTGTTTTAAAATCAATCCAGAAGTTTCTTAAAAATATTATACAAAGAATCCTTTAGGAGTATATCGAGAGATTCCTTCAATAATTCGTCAAGGCATTACTGCAAATATGGATTACTTCAGATTTTTTTCCAGGGGTTCCCTCAGATATTCTTATAAATCTCTGCTGGCATTCCTCTTGGGTTTTCTTCTACAATGCCGTCAGGAACTCCTCCGGGAATTCCTTCAGGAAGACCTTAAAAAGTTTCTCAGAAACTCCTCCAGGGTTTCCCTCAGGAATTTCTCTAAGGATTTCCTCAATAAATTGTTTTAGGATTATTTCAGAAGTAGCTGCAAGTATTATTTCAAAAATTTCTTCAATGCTTCTTCTAGGAATTCCTCCGAAAATTCATTCAGAACTTTCCCCAGGACTTCCTCCAAGAATTCAACCGGAATTTCCTCCAGGAACTCTTCAAGGGATTCCTTCTTGATTTGTTACAGAAATTCCCATAGGGATTTTTAAAGAAATTCTTCCAGGGAATCCTCCAGAGATTCATCTAGAAATTCGAGAGGAACAGCGGAAGGATTTGCAGAACATCATTCAAGATCAATCCCAAGAGAAATGTTTAATAAACTTTCGCGACAACATCCTTTGCTTTCATTAGGATGAAATTGGTGGTGATTCCAACAATGTATACGGCTGTGTAAGGCAATATCGCCATTCAAGCACAAAACCAGGAAATTATCTCAAACCAAACTTCTTCGGCCAACATCCACCGCTCCCATTTCCATGGCCAAACAAGGCGCCTACACGTGTGAAACACGCAGAGCCCGCCAGCAGCCAAGCCCTTCACTCTGGAAGCCGACACCACCGACGACCGCATTGGCACTACTGGTTCCAACTAGAACATAAGCCCTATCGAGTCACGGTGCGTGAAGTTCGGTCGTTATCGATGCAAGCTGATCAAAATTTATAATACCAACCGGTGTTCATTATGTGTTTTGTTTGATACGGCTCCATACACGAATAATTACCCGGTTCGGTTAATGCGCTTCCCCGTCCAACGACGACAACCAACAACGGCCACGACGACGTCGTCGTCGTACGGCTCTGACGCCGGTAAAGGGCTTATAATCTACCTACACCGCGCCGTCGTCGGTTCCACCCAAACAGCTCTTCACACTCACAATGCCAAACATTGCTGCCCTACGGAATCGAAATCGGGTGTTGTTGATGAGGCCGAGGTGAACGGGGGTGGATGGTTTTCGGTGTCGATGGGCGGCAGGGATGGTGTTGCTGCTGGTGGCAGAATTTTAATTCAATAGAAGAAAATCACACTCGCTCGGTGCACGCACAAATATGCAAATCAGCTTTGCAGAGTCCCCTCCCTTGCGCCGGGTCGCGCGATCACAAACCAAAACCAACCAGAGGCTTTTCCAATAGCCCAATGAACAGTTAGGCAGCAAAAAGTCTCAGGTCATATTTGGGAGAACCGGTAGTGTTTCAGAACTGTTAACGATTGTCTCGCCAGAAATGGTAAAATATAGAAGGGAACCAAACCATAGCGGCTTTTTTGATAATCTGATGAACGGTCAGCATGAAAATAGTCGCACGCCACATTTAAGACTAGTACATAATAGTGTTCCGGGATCGGTTGCAGGTGTTCCACCAGAAGTAATTAAATAGAGAAGTGATGCAAAATCATGCATGCGACACATAAAATCGCGGCTTTTTCAATAATTTAACGAAGGGTTAGCAAGAAAATAGCCTCAGATCACATTAGAAAACCACCGGCAGTGATCCGAAATGGGTTCCGAGTGTCCCGCCGGAATTGGTCAAATGTCAACCCATGCATTCAACACATCAATTCGCGGCTTTTTAGGTAACCTGATGAACAGACAAGAAAACAGTCTGAGACCATATTTGGGATAACTAGTAGTGTCATGGAATGAGTTCCGGAGGTGATTATTCACGTTTGAACAAACCCATGCTTGCAGCACATCAAATAGCGCGATCATGAAAGTGAACAAAATCAATGTTAGTGACAAATCAAATCGTAGATTTTTTATAGACTGGTAAACGTTGGGTAATATTAAAAGTTCAGAAATTGTCGAAGTCTCCATATATTCAAGAGATCAAAATCGTGACCAAAGCAAACTCATCAAATCACAACATTTCAGATTCCTGCGGTGTAGATATATAGTAGGCTAGAACAACTATTAATGGGAAAATTGTAATTTGATCGCATCAACACCAAATAAAGTTTTTCCAATCCCTTTTGCGTCGAAAACTACTGCTCACAATTTGGGTCCGGCTGGTTCAGCCCTCGTTCTTCTAATTGCGATTAAAATTTGGAAGGAAAATTTCCCTTTTTTGCATTTTCCTCATAAGGAGGTCAACTTTTACATAAATCGTGTAACCAAGAATTATAAAATACTAGCTGTCCCGGCAAACTTTGTCTTGCCAAGCAGTGGTGGTTTGCCAACTGTTGAGGTCACCGCAGCAACGCACTCTAGATTGATTTGACTTTGATCACGTTGAATTTGTTCCCGAATCATGAAAAATAAGTATTTTCACAATGTTTATACCTTTTTTAATTTTTTTCGTAACTTTTTCTGCATATAAACACAGCCACCGTGAATACGAATCAAACCTTGCATAAGTCATCCTGATCGGTTCGGCCGTTCGTGAGTTTTGTTGCCTATAAGGAGCTGCAAACTCATTTTTATATATATATAGATAGTGTAAAGTGTGCTGAAAAAAACTTTGTCGAAGATCGTAAATGATGTGTGATTTTCAATACAGGTAAGGTAGTCAAGTAGTCAACTGAGAGATCTGATATTTATCAGCTCTTGTCGTTGAACATAACATCGGAATGTGTGCCATCAATAAGTTCCCCAAATCTATGATGGCTTTGTTAAAATTGTTGCTTTTCTATATAGTGTGTTCCTCTAGCGTGCGCAGCATATTATTTTTTCTCACTCACTCTCGTAAACAAACACGAGAAAGAAACGGTTGAAAGAGGGGGCACTTGGCCCCCTCTTTAATCTCACTTTTTCTTGCGTTTAACAAAGAGAACGAGTGAGAAAAAAGAAAAAGCTGCTCACGCAAGTGAAGTGTTCTCAGGATTCGGGAACATTTCGGCAAACGTCGACGGATAGATCATGAGTACATATTCGACGAGAAAGGCACTATCATCACTAAGTGGATTAATCTAGTTTTTTTTTTTAATATGATGACTGAGGGGTCTCCAGCTAGCCCAGTGGTTAAGGCTATGGATCGCCAATCCGGAGACGGCGGGTTCGATTCCCGTTCCCACAATGTACAAATTCATGCAATGGCAGCCAAAGAAAGCCCTTCAAATAATAACTGTGGAAATGCGTAAAGAACACTAACTTGAAGAGAGGCCGGCCAAGTCCCAGTGGGAACGTAGAACCATATAGAAGAAGAAGCAGGGGCGCTGAAGAAGGGTGGTCATACCCAATTATTGACAATTCTAACAGATTTAAAAACCGTTCTAATTCCAGTTCCATTACTGCTGAGTTGCAATTCGGCTTGATGACCATCCGGCCTAATGACTTTCGGCCTAATGGCTTTCAACCTTCGGCCTACGTTGAACGGCGGCTTGCGGTGAAAATTACTATTCTGAGGGTCAATTTAAATACACAACGCCACTAAATTTGTGCAGACTGAGTTTCGTTTCAATTCAACAGAATTATGTTTTCAATTTTACCATGGACTCGATTTTCAATCAAAAAAAGTTTCTGTTGGCAATCGGATTCGAACCAAGAACCTTGACATCACCACAGGCTCGCACGCTACCACTCGGATATCGAACCGGTTGATATGAGAAGTAACAAAACGCACACAAGAAGCATTGGTGGGTCGATGATCATGTTTTGCCATGGTAAATTTAAAAACATTTTTATGCTGTCATTACTGCAAGCCGCCTTTCAGTGTTCTGTTTTCCTTAAAAGTGTCCATTTTGTGATATATGGCAAACTATTTCTCAATTATTTTGTTTTTCTTCAGAAATAAAACAATCATTAAATTATGGGCGTATTATGAATATATACTTTAAATTTTTTCATACTTGTTTTTAGTGTGTGGTAAACGATTTTTCAACAATTTAAAAAAAATTTGATATGAAAGTTCAGGTAATTTTCAAAAATTCACCCATACATTACTTTTTTGTAGGTCGAAAAGCGATTGAATAGCTTAAGCTCTTTTCAAATGTTAGTCAAACTATATTTCCAAAGTTTTAGCAAATTGCAGAGCAGAACCTCCATAAAGACAAAACAAAGTACGAAACTTTAAACGCGATTGTCTCGAAATGGTGTTTTTGAAAAGTGCCATTACGGTGATAACGACATCTTCAAAACTAGTTTGGCCGATTTACAAACTTATTTTTTTAAATTGTTCGTATTTATAATACCGAGGTACTGAACGGTTCAGTTTAACGAATACATTTTTTTCCACGATAAAAAATCCATGTTGAACGAAAATGTCGTCGTTGTTGTTGTAAAAAGTTTTAACAAAGATTTTTTTAATCAACTAAGCATTTATCAATAAAATGGAACCGTTCAGTATCTTGAGATTTAAAACACAAACAAAAAAAAGGTTGCAAATCGGTCAACTAGTTTTTAAGAATTTGTGATCACCACTAACTTTTAAAATTGCCAAACGTAAGAACAACACAAGCATTTAATCATATGAGGGATTATGATAATAATATCTTGCGTCCAGTTTTAAACCATTCCAACGAGGGTGACACAAAAACCGGGGTATAATTTCCACGAAACCAGGTCAATTTGTTTGCTTTACGGACAACATAGACAATCGAAATCGCTCTAGCAATGCCAATGAAGTACTTTTAAGCAGGCATGAGAATGAGACTTTTTTCTGTTTACCGTTCATCGATACTAGCAGTAAAATAAAAACAAAACAACGGCAGCACCAATACCATCCGACGCCGCGCCGACGGCAGTCACGCAGACGCTTGATGGTTTTCGCTTCCCCACGAAAATATTTATGAGCAGTCAAGCTGAGGCGGGTGATTGCGAAAAAAGTCAAATATTTTCAACTGCTAATAACTCACTTGTTTTGATAGATAATTTAAATCGATTTGCACAAATAGCTAGAACACACTCCTAGCTTTGTGATGCATGTAAAGAAGTTTGTCTAGAAGCGGTTTGAAACGCAGAAAAATGCGAAAATGGGAGAGACAGAAATTTTTGTCGTCGTTGTGCTCAAGCACTGGCGCTCTCGCGCTTGGAAACCGTTTCGAGGAGGAAGGCTGCAGGAAAAAAAATGTTATGACATTTATTTTTCGAACAGTTTGAGTTTGGCTGGGCTTGTGATGTTCGTGTGGAAAAATGTCAAATGTACAGCCGGTTACCGTTTTTTCCAGTACATTTCTCATCCCTGAACCAGACTATTACTACAACAACACCGGTGCGGCGACGACCATCATCCACAATTCCTCTCTAAACGGTTTGCTTCCCGCACAAATATAACAAGCGAACTATGTTGGGGATGGTGGTAATAGGCTTGTACCTGGTGGGAACAATAAGAGGGTCTTGGTTCTTGATCGCATGAAGATGATGGTTTACCGATTGTGGAATTATAGATGTTGGTTGAATTCTGTGTAATAAGATTTTCGGAATACAACGGTGGTGGTAAATGGGAAGAGTAGAGGTTTTGAATGTAATCAGCTTGTTTTAAGTGTAAGGGGCCAAAAACAATACTGTTGAAGGCCTTACAATTTGCCAAAATAAATATTAGAAGAAGTTTTGGAAGGCGAGATGTTGCCGCAATTGACGACCTTATATCGTTCGAAACTGATGGAATATTTGCAAGTTGCATAGCTCTCTTGGGACGGACCATAAAAGACGGATTAGAAGACGGATTAAGTATAAAACTTTCTTTACTTCGGCTACTTTATCCAAATTAGGGGGTCAAATTAGGACCAGCACAATTGGGCTGGTCCGTCCCCAAGGCGGTCGTAGAAGAAATTGCTTGAAATTGCCTACCTTTAGTCGTTTTATGGTATAGAAAATTAATTGTAATTGTCAAACAAGAAAAACAAAGTGTTAGTTTAGGGGGCATCCATTATATACGTCACGCTCAGAGGGGGGAGGGGTGGTTCTGGACAGTGTGACAAGCAATGCGAAAACCCCGTACGGGGGGGGGGCGGGGGGATTTGGGTGGTGGTTGATCGCAAAATCGCAAATGGATGCCACTTTATAAAAAAAAGACAAATCATTTGAACTTAAGAAACGCGAGATCAGCTTGTACGGGGTATTTTGAATCATAGAAATGAAGAAGAAGAAGTGAATAAAATCAGCAAAGTCTGATGCGTCTCTGTTTCAACCCAATTCGTTATTTCGGGAGTAATATCAATCTTTCAAGTATTCAAAGTTCTTTGAAATACCCGTATAAGCTGATTTCATGTTCCTTGAGTTTAAATTTTGCGTCTAAATTTGTATAAACTAAGAGCACCTTTACCGGTGCGCGATTAAACTAAATTACATAGCGCAGTATCATAGCGCTATACCTTATCGGGGGCTACTAACCGGGCTAGTAAAATAGCAGCGAGGCTTTCGGGAAACATCGAGCGCACAAATTTAGGCGCCCG
Source organism: Aedes albopictus (assembly GCF_035046485.1). Lineage (NCBI taxonomy): Eukaryota > Metazoa > Arthropoda > Insecta > Diptera > Culicidae > Aedes > Aedes albopictus. The sequence continues at coordinate 366,367,500 of NC_085137.1, forward strand.
ATAGTTGCGCCGGAAACGATTGCTATTTCATATAGGGTCTGGGACCATTTGGGCAGGAGCACCTATTTTGGGCACTTGCTGCTATAACTCAGTCAATTTCAAACCGATTAATTTCAATTCATGCACATGGCTAGATACTGTGCGCATCTGACCATGTTTCAAAAATCAAGTCAATCGGTTCAAAATTGACTTAGTTATAGCAGCAAGTGCCCAAAATAGGTGCTCCTGCCCAAATGGTCCCAGACCCTATGTCAAAAGTGTTGTGTTTTTTTATTTGTTTGTTTCGAACAAAAAGCACCAGTGGTAAGCAACAAATTTTGTAAACACTTGCAGTTAGAGAAAATTTGCTGCGAATATCACAAGCGAAAATGTCCAAGAGTACCCGTCGCAGCGTTCGGGTGAGTGAAGTGCTGGAAGAATCAAAAGAAAATATCACTCCCAAACGGAAGGGACAGCCTCCACGAAGGAAGCACGACTCCGCAATAGAGGAGGAGGAGTGGAAGCCTATCCACCAAAGCGGGGCAGAGTACGACCACCGAAAGAGTCACCGGAGGACAAGCCGGATGAAATGAGTGTCACAGCTGTGGGATGTCTCCCGGGGCGTGAGCGAGAAACGGAAAATCTCGCTCTGCACGTCGAGGGGATTTCGGTGAATAATGGTTCGGGAACTGTGTAGATCACTGGTTCCTTCGAAAATACCTACGGGAATTCCTCCGGGGATTCCTCCAGAAATTCCTCCAGAAATTCCTCCGAGGATTCCTTCAGGGAATCCTCCGGGAATTTCTCAAGTAATTCCTCCACAAATTCCAACACGAATTCTTCCGGGAATTCCTCCAGAAACTCCTCCGAGGATTCCTCCAGAAACTCCTCCGGGAATCCCTCCAAGAATTCCTTCGGGAATTCCTCCAAGAATTCCTTCGGGAATTCCTCCAAGAATTCCTTCGGGGATTCCTCCAAGAATTCCGTCGGTAATTCCTCCAAGAATTCCTTCGGTAATTCCTCCAAGAATTCCTTCGGCAACTCCTCCGGGAACTCCTCCGGGAACTCCTCCGGGAATACCTCCAGGAATTCCTCCGGGGTTTCATTCAGGAATTCCTCCGGAGATTCATTCAGGAATTCCTCCGGGGATTCATTCAGGAATTTCTCCGGGGATTCATTCAGGAATTCCTCCGGGAATTCCTGCAGAAACTCCTCCGAGGATTCCTCCGGGAATTCCTCCGAGAACTCCTCCAGGAATTCCTCCGGGGTTTCATTCAGGAATTCCTCCGGGGATTCATTCCGGAATTCCTCCGGGGAATCATTCAGGAATGCCTCCGGGGATTCATTCAGGAATTCCTCCGGGAATTCATTCAGGAATTTCTCCGGGGATTCATTCAGGAATTCCTCCGGGAATTCCTGCAGAAACTCCTCCGAGGATTCCTCCGGGAATTCCTCCGAGAACTCCTCCGGGGTTTCATTCAGGAATTCCTCCGGGGATTCATTCAGGAATTCCTCCGGGGATCATTCAGGAATTCATCCGGAGATTCATTCAGGAATTCCTCCGGGGATTCATTCAGGAATTCCTCCGGGGAATTATCCAGGGATTCCTCCGGGGAATTTTCCAGGAATTCCTCCTGGGAATTTTCCAAGAATTCTTCCGGAGGATCCTCAAGAAATTCCTCCGGGGAACCCGACAGCATTTTCTCCTTGGATTCCTCAATAAACTCCTCAAAGAGTTCCTCCAGGAATTTCTTCGGGAATTTCTTCAGGCATCTCTCCGGAGATTAATAAAGAAATCGATCCGGGTATTCATCTTGGGATTTCTCCAGGAATTCTTCCAGAGATTCCTGTAGCAATTGATCCTGTGATTCATTAAGGAACTTCTCCGGGAATTTCTTCAGAAATTCCTTTTGTAATATTTCTAGAGTTCTTTTACGATTCCTTCATTAATTTCTTCTGGCATTCCTGCAAGAGTTTGTTCAGGAATTCCTCCGGAAATTTCTCCAGCAATTCTTCCGGTTATTACTACGGTGATTATTGCATGAAATCCTCCAGAATTGCTCAAGAATTTATCCGGGGATTAATCCGGAAGTTCCTCCGGAAATTCCATATAAAATTTCTGTGGAGATTCCTCCTAGAATTCCTTCAAAGATTGCCCTAGAAATTCATCCGGAAATTCCTCAGGTGAATTCCCCCTGGAGAAATTCCTGGAAAAAATATTGGAAAAATTCCCGGAGGAATTCTCGGCGGAATTCCTGGAGGAATTTATGGAGGAATCCTCGGAGAAATTCCTGGTGAAATCCTCGGAGGAATTCCCGGAGGAATTCCTGGAGGAATTCCCGCAGGAATTACTCGGAGAAATTCCCGGAGGAATCCTCGGAGGAATTCTCGGAGGAATTCCCGAAAGAATTCTTGGGGGAATCTCCGACGGAATTCCTGGAATGATCCCCGGAGGAATTCCTTGAGGAATCATCTGAGAGTTCCGGAAGAATTTCTGAATGAATCTCCGGAGGAACTCTTGGAGGAATTTCCAGAGGAATCCCGAAAAGAAATCCCAGTAGAAATTTTAGGTAAAATCCCGGAAGGGATTCCTGGGGTATACGCATTGCTCGAGGATACTCAGTAAAAATTCTTGCAAGAATTTCAGAGGGAATTCCTGGGGAATCCCAGAAGAAATTGTTCCATAATATGTTTCCAAAATATTTTGTTTATACCGCAACAGTATTTGGCAACGACCGGTACGCAATCCGGTAACTAAATATAGTAGCGACCGGTGTGGAAATGAGTAACTAAACTAAAATGACAACTCTGTGGGCAATCATTTTACTCGCCCGGACAGTAGCCCCCGGTAAACTTGCTCTAACACTTTGTAGTTATTTAATAACTATAATCATTCCAGTCTGAGTGTTCGCTCTGTGCGGTCGTGTCTGACTACACTCTCGCGACAAAACGTGGTTTTACTGAGTTGTCCCAGCCATTCGAGAGGTACACCGTACCAGTTCAGGATTTCGCGTCCCATTCGCGATTTAGCCCTGGCCCTTGCTCACCTACTGGAGGTGGCAAGCTTTCAATCGTCACTGCAGAAGCTGGCAGCAAATCCACCACGACCAATTGCGTTTGCAATGGGTCGAAACACCAACCCGAAGGCAGGCCTATCCACAGCCGTGGTCAGTGGAGAGCAACCCATCGTCAAGCAATCGCTCGGCTCCAAGTGAGTCCGTGTCGAGGACCCCCCGTCCAACCTCCAAGCCAGACTGCTGGCCAGCAAAAGTTTGCCGCACTCCCGGTCCAACAAGTCCCTGAAAGGGTGAAGCTACTGCCGTTGTTCACGGCCACGACTTGCTGCTGTGCTCCAGGCAGAGCCGACCAAGCAGCAAGTGCACACGCTGTTTAAGCTCTATAGGCAGGGCACTAAAATTTCCTGTTAGTCAGGTGGACTACAATGCGGTTTCCCTCTACCTGGAAGCCAAAATCCACGAGTACTACACCCATGATTTGCCAAGAGACAAACCGATGAAGGTGCTTATTCACGGGTTTCCGGACAATACTCCAGCGGCCATCATGGATGAACTGAAGGCCGTGATACTCAAGGTACTCCATGTTTCCTCATCTGGCGCATCCAAGGAGGGAATCACCGGGGCCAGCTGTACCTGGTACACCTGGAGAAAACCTCCGCCACCTCCACAAAACCAAGACGCTGTTCAGCATCATCGTGGAATGGCAACGGTACCGGCCAAAGAAGCGTGGCGTCACCCAATGCAGGAACTGTCACGCGTTTCGCCACGGAACGCGAAACTACCTCATGAAATCTAGCTGCGTCCTGCCAACAGATGGAAGACGGAACCGAACCAAAGTGCGCCAACTATTAGGCTAAGCACAAGGGCAGTAACCACAACTGTCCGAAGCGAGCGGAATTCTCCGAAATCCGCAGGAGGGCGTCAATCAGTAAGCAAGGCAGCCGTTACCAGCCTCCGCCTCCCTCATCAACAGGGTTCGTAATTTTCGTTTCAGCGATACGAAATATGGCTATTCTCACGGCAGCGAGAGAGCTTATTTTCACTATTTTGCTTGAGGAACACTTTTCGCCTCCAGCACTTCTTTCGAGAGTAGCGATTCATGATAACTGAAAATCGCTCCAACCTGCAGATAATTTCTTTTCGTTCTGTTAAATATTCTCTCACCCAATTTTCACGAAAATCTTTTCAAAGCAGATAAACAAAAATTGTGCCCGCGACGGGATTTGAACCTGGAACATTACTAAAAACATTTGCGACACGTGCACTCTATCCACACCACCACGCCAACCACACAGAGGGTGTAGAAAATATAATGCATAAAACCAATCATCGTCGGCGTCATATGAGTCAAGGAAAGACAACATAATCGGCCGACAAAGGGCAAACGAAATTTTCGCACCTTTGAGAGTGAGTGAAAAAATGTTTTCGCTCTGCTCTTTGTGCGGGAGATTTCTCAAGCCAGATTTTCGCTGAAAATTGGCGAGAGGGAGAATTCTATTTTCGTGAGAATGAGCGAAAATTCCGACCGCTGCTCATCAACCTAAGAGCCAGCGGTCGGAATTTTCGCTCATTCTCACGAAAATAGAATTCTCCCTCTCGCCAATTTTCAGCGAAAATCTGGCTTGAGAAATCTCCCGCACAAAGAGCAGAGCGAAAACATTTTTTCACTCACTCTCAAAGGTGCGAAAATTTCGTTTGCCCTTTGTCGGCCGATTATGTTGTCTTTCCTTGACTCATATGACGCCGACGATGATTGGTTTTATGCATTATATTTTCTACACCCTCTGTGTGGTTGGCGTGGTGGTGTGGATAGAGTGCACGTGTCGCAAATGTTTTTAGTAATGTTCCAGGTTCAAATCCCGTCGCGGGCACAATTTTTGTTTATCTGCTTTGAAAAGATTTTCGTGAAAATTGGGTGAGAGAATATTTAACAGAACGAAAAGAAATTATCTGCAGGTTGGAGCGATTTTCAGTTATCATGAATCGCTACTCTCGAAAGAAGTGCTGGAGGCGAAAAGTGTTCCTCAAGCAAAATAGTGAAAATAAGCTCTCTCGCTGCCGTGAGAATAGCCATATTTCGTATCGCTGAAACGAAAATTACGAACCCTGCTAAGAGCATTTCCCCTGGCTGGCACATCAAGTGCCCATCTAAGCCCACTCGATCCGAATCCACGAAACGGGACTAGCTGGAAATCTCCCAGCCAACGAAGCTATGCGGCAACCACCACTACTCAACCAACCCAGCATTCTCATCCGCCTGGCTGGGGCAACTACGAACATCGAGTTCCAATACCCCAATCCTCCATAGAGGACATTTCCTATACTTGCCAGGGATCGACGCGTAGTTCACGCGTGGTCACAACCTTCCTGACCAAATATGGGCCGTAAAGACACCATCATCGTGGAAAATTGAAACGCGTGTTCAATCCAGAACTAACGCCGAATTTCTCGCTGAAAAGGACATCGATATTGCCGTAATTATGGAGACGCAGCTCAAACCTGAGAAAAACGTCTTCATCGCCGGATACCGAATTTTGAGGCTTGATGGGACCAGCTCCAGTTGTAACCGTTCGTCCGATCTTCTGAATAGAAATGCCGCAAACACAGTGGCTTATGCGCCACTCTCTAGATGAGAGACCACTGGTCGTGTATTATTACGTTGCCCGACTAAGCTTTTAACAGCATGAGTGCAACCTACTAGGGGAGGAATGATCGAACGGTTGCTAGGTATATAACGCAGAAACTAGGCCGTAAAACCTCAAAGTGAATCAACCTGAAGCGAACGCACCGAAGCAGTAAAGTGAACCTATAACGCAAATGTGCTCAACGGACACGTGACTCAAGAATATCCTGGTTGGACAAAATTACCTCAGGGATCGGTAGGAATGAACTGACAAACTCAAAAGTAATTTAGATTGAATTCATTTATGTATTGTCTTCATTTTTTCAAAAGATTAATTTATGTGTAACGTGAAAGTGTATGTGTTGTAGTGTGTGTGACATGGGCTTGCTTTACGACATACCTGATCAGGGATTTTATGCTAGTGCTGGCAGCTGCTCTAACCGACAGGGGTGGGTCAACAGTCCGTGACGTTCAGCGGCCGGGGTACCGGCTACAGCGGGTGTCCGAACCTTTTGTTCCAGGGATCACCAGGGCTCCTCGACAGAAGCGTCGTCGGGAGGGGCACACGTGCGTGATGGGCCGAAACAACGTTGCGGGGATGGGCTGCGGCTGATGGACCGATACTCTACCGTCTCCTCTCGTCCGGAAGGCCAACGTGCCTCCAACTGGTTCTCGCCTGCGGGACAACTCAACCACTGTGACGAAATGAAACCTTCCCTCGAAGACTCTCGGCAGGTCGGATTGCCTCTTTCCCCGTTTGGCTACCGTAATGGCGGGCCCGCACGGTCCGGAATGGCACTTCGTGGAACGTAGCTGGGCCAGCGAAGGCCGTAGAGCTTTCAAGCCCGTACAAAAAGCGTCAATCGGACGCTGCTGTCCGATTTGAATCTTTGATTAGTTTCAAACAATTAAAAGAATTCAATAAGAAATTACCTTTTGTACTATAGAAAAATGCACGAGAGCAGAACCTCTGTTCCTCGTGATATAAAAACTGGAACTATTGTTCATTAAAACAAAAAAGAATAGAATGGAAAAATTTAATGCCTTTTAATTCACTTCACTGCTTTGGAATAAATTCACTTCTTAAAACTTTTACTAATAAAACTTTCAATAATTTTCAATATTCACTTCGAGTTTTTTAACACACCTTTTTAGAAAAAATAGCAACGTAGAAAATCACAGAACTGGCTTCTACTCTTCAGCCTAAATGATTTAGAAGTGAAATAGTAGCTGCGAACTTTTTACTTCATACCCTAAAATGCTGAGTCACTTTCAATGACATTTAACATTCACGCATACTTTCAAACAACATTAGACGAAATTATTTAATCTACGGGTCATCTACATCTAAGGTTTGCCACTATTTAGCTTTATCCAGATAAAGCTTCTAAATTTATGGCTAGAAATTTTAAATTGGCGGCTGATATATGAATGGTTCTTAAAATTATCAAAACATGCTATAAAATTATCGCACATCTAAAAATTATCAAAAACTAATTTTAAATCGTTATGGATGCTAGAAATTATGATTTTACTACAAAATATTATGTACAACAAAAATCAAACAGAAAGGCGAACAACGTTACACAGTGGCTGGGGAGTCACTATCACCTTGCGCCTCAACATCAACTGCCACCTGCTGCCGAGTTTTCGACTAAACATCATCGAAGCCCTAGGTGTCGAGGTAGAAACACCTGCTGGCCCCATCACTATCATCGCGGCCTACTGTCCCAAACAGGCCAACAACACCGGTGGGACGGCAACGTCCCTACGAAACGGCATCGTCAAACTGACTCGGCGGCAGGGGCAATTCATCGGCGCTGGTGAACTCATCGCCAATTACAAAGTCTGGGGAACCGCAACGCCTCCATCCCACAGTGGGATCATTCTGAAAAAAAGACGATCAAAACCTCTAAGAGCTGTTAGATGACATTTTAGCATATAGGTGTCTTTGGAAGATATGTTCAGAAAAATCTTCTCTTTTTTTTATGCATACTCACTGTATGGTAAAACTGTAGGGTGAACCCGAGCAAAAAAATATTTTTTCAAAATATTTTTTTAGAGGGTAGATGTCTTCAGTAAAGTTGTAGAACAAGTAATTTCAAGTATCTTTGCTGAAGACACCATATAGTTTGGACTTCATTTTTTGGGAGAAAATATGAAAGTTTAAGAAACAACCTCAAAATCAGTTTTTTGAACTTTTCCATGATTATATCGTAAAATTTCAACGTGATATGTTCTACAAGTTTGTAGGTACTACTGAAATACACTATCTTGCCGAAGACACCAACACTGTAAAATTGAAAATTGCCTCAGTAAACCAATTTTTTTGAAATTTTTTCACTATTTTCACTATTGAATATTTTTTGAATAGGCACTTTTTGGCAGCCGTGCTATCAAAATTTCAATGCTTTATCATGTCCAGAATAGACCAAAAGTGACTTAACAATCGGGTCTGATAAGGCAGTTTGATTTCTGATGCTATTTTAATAGTCATTTTTCAAAGAAAATATTCACAAATTTCATACAAATCATTTAATACAAACTGAAAACTCACGAAAACTTTTCGGCATTAATATTTGATAATCAAAATAGTGTACAAAAAGATGTACTTTATTTCCCTTCCCCCCCCCCCCCATGGTACTGTCATCAAATTGATAACTGCTACATCACTTCCTTTCTTCACTTATATTGTCCATTGTTCTTATAAAACTAAAACACTTAAAACTAAAACTTATCACTTGAGCACAGCTCACACTTTAACTCTCTAGACTTCCCCATCTAGATTTCACTATAGACTTTCATCTATAAACTAACTCCTATCAACTGACTTCTATAAACTCAACTATTAACTGACTACATACTGACTGCCCCCCTCTGAACATAGTAATGTCTTTTATAAGTTGGCTTTCAAGTAATATTTATGACTGTACACGTCTGTTTTGGCTACCTAGTTCATACCTTTGGGTGTTAACGGACATTCGTTGAACCCCACGTGACTCGCTATTTACTATTTACGTTAACGGTGGTTCGTAGATTCTTTTACTACTATTAAATTAAATTACTATATTACTATTAAAATAGATTCAGATATCAAAGTGCCTTATCAGACCCGATTGTTAAGTCAATTTTGGTCTATTCTGGACATAATGAACCATAGAAATTTTGACAGCACGGCTGCCAAAAAGTGCCTACTCAAAAAATATTCAATAGTGAATTTTTAACTCATCTAAAAATTTATAAAGCGCTATTTTTTGTCGGATATTCAATGTAAAGTCAACCACAGTGTTAGAAATGTAGACTATTTCAACAAGAATACTATTTGGAAAAGTTTTCGTGAGTTTTCAGTTTGTATTAATTGATTTGTATGAAATTTGTGAATATTTTCTTTGAAAAATGACTATTAAAATAGCATCAGAAATCAAACTGCCTTATCAGACCCGACTGTTAAGTCACTTTTGGTCTATTCTGGACATGATAAAGCATTGAAATTTTGATAGCACGGCTGCCAAAAAGTGCCTATTCAAAAAATATTCAATAGTGAAAATAGTGAAAAATTTTCAAAAAAATTGGTTAACTGCAGCAATTTTCAATTTTACAGAGTTGGTGTCTTCGGAAAGATAGTGTATTCCAGTAGTATCTACAAACTTGTAGAACATATCACGTTGAAATTTTACGATATAATCATGGAAAAGTTCAAAAAACTGATTTTGAGGTTGTTTCTTAAACTTTCATATTTTCTCCCAAAAAATGAAGTCCAAACAATATAGTGTCTTCAGCAAAGATACTTGAAATTACTTTTTCTACAACTTTGCTGAAGACATCTACCCTCTAAAAAATTATTTTGGAAAAATATTTTTTTGCTCGGGTTCACCCTACAGTTTTACCATACAGTATATATGCATAGAAATAGAGACGATATTTCTGAACACATCTTCCAAAGGCACCTATATGCTAAAATGTCATCTAACGGCTCTTAGAGGTTTTGATCGTCTTTTTTCAGAATGATCCCACTGTGCATCCTGCAGCAAGACCTTGAAGAAGGACTCTATACCACTATACGGTTGTGGCCTAAGTTTACTCCTCGATCAAACGGTACACGATCTCCAGGCGGAACTACCATCAAGTCGACTGGTACCTCTTCCAGCGGAATGTCGACCAAAACATCAACCTCGAGACCATCCCTCAAACGGTCGAAGACATCGACCGCCAGCTGAGTGGCATCGAGGCGGCCATTCTCTTGGCCCCCCAGCAGCTTGTCCCGAAGTCCCGCCCAGTGAGTAACACTCTACCAATTGGTAGACTAACCAAGGACCCCAGTCGCCTGCGCAACACCACTGGCATTGCATTAAGACATTATCCGCATGAAGCTGCCGTCAATGAGCATGCTTCCAATCTTCATCTGACTCCCAACAATTTCTTGGAGGAGTTGGAAATCACGGCTGATGAACTGACGGCCTACATTAAAACATCCAAAAATATGAAGGCCTCAGGTTTCGACAACATCCTGAACTTGGAGCTCAAGAGCTTGAGCCCCCAGTTCTACTCTACCAACATCTGCTACTGATTTTTAATCAAAAATTCCTTCCGGCTTTGGCCACCTTCTGGATGCTGGGTTCGCCATAACGTGCAGCGAGCTCGTGGTTCATGCTGCTCCGCCACACACCGTTCTCCTGTACACTGCCGAAGATCGTCCTTAGCACGCGTCGCTCGAAAACTCCGAGTGCTTGCAGGTCCTCCTCGAGCATGGTCCATGTCTCGTGCCTGTAGAGAACCACCGGTCTTATTAGCGTTTTGTACATGGTGCATTTGGTGCGTGGGTGAATCTTTTTCGACCGCAGTTTCTTCTGGAGCCCGTAGTAGGCCCGACTTCCGCTGATGATGCGCCTCTGAATTTCACGGCTCACGTTGTAGTCAGCCGTCAGTAAGGATCCGAGGTAGACGAATTCCTCCACCACCTCGAAAGTATCCCCGTCTATCGTAACATTATTACCCAGACGGATCTGGTCGTGTTCGGTTCCGCCTACCAGCATGTACTTTGTTTTTGAGGCATTCATCACCAGTTCGACCTTTGCTGCTTCGTGTTTCAGGCGGGTGTACAGCTCTGCCACCGTTCCAAATGTTTTGGCAATAATGTCCAAGTCATCCGCAAAGCACACAAATTGACTGGATTTTGTGAAAATCGTTCCCCGGCTGTTGAGCCCGGCTCGTCGCATCACACCTTCCAAAGCGATGTTTAAGAGTAGGCATGAGAGTCCATCACCTTGTCTGAGTCCACGAAAAATTCGAATGAACTGGATACCCGAGCAAAGTCTGACAGCAAATTGAAAACAAATTTTGATGTTGTGATATTGCAAACTATGATAACTCAGGTTGTTGTCGTTTTGTTCGTTTTAACGGTTAAAACATCAAAAATGAGAGCAGAAAAATGTTCCCGTAACAGCAATTTAAAAACAATTCCTGCTATCAGCGATAGCAAATTGATAACTGTTTTTGCTATCAGTAAGAAATAATGGAGAAATCGTTAAATATAGGGGTTTTTCGATAGATACGAATTCCTGAATGCCATAAGATAATTACACTAATGATGTACTGTTAGAGTTATTGTACAAGGTTGACTAGAAGTTTTAAAATAACTTTAAAACTTATTTTTTTAACAGTTTGAAGTGACTGCAAAACGAAATCTAAATTTGAAATGAAATTTAGCCAAGACAGACTGATATCAAAATGTGATATCAATTTGCTGCTGAATACAAATCGAGTTTTCGATTTGCTATCATTTTGTTGTTAGACTCTGCTCGGGTAGTTCACCCGAAACCCTTACGCAGTTTTGCACACCGTCCATCGTTGCTTTAATCAGTCTAGTCAGCTTCCCAGGAAAGCCGTTTTCGTCCATGATACTCCATAGCTCTGCGCGGTCGATACTGTCGTATGCCGCTTTGAAGTCGATGAACAGGTGATGTGTTGGGATCTGGTATTCACGGCATTTCTGTAGGATTTGCCGTACGGTAAAGATCTGGTCCGATGCCGGGGCCCGTGGCGTAGTTGGTCACACGTTCGCTTCGTTTGCGGATGGTCATGGGTTTGATTCCCAGCCCCGGCACTTGCAATTTTTTTTCAGTTGCTCTTCACCGAGAGTGGCTGACACTGACCCTCTTCTATCATCATCCTTGTGCTCATCATTCTACCATGTATAGAGTAGAAAAGTGAAAGCAGCAGAAAGGCAACCAGTTCGAAAAAGTACAATAGACACATTCTACCGTGACGTTACAACGTTTTGATGCATTCGTAGTCAGATTTTCCACTATAACTCATGAAAACGGTTGTAAACCTCAAAATATTTTTTCATATTCGGTTTCCTTGTAAAATGTCTGATATATTTGACCTATTGAACATTTAGTTTTCATTATAAATCGTGTTTTAAATGCGTATTTGTAGCGTGACGTTACAACGCGCTAGAATCCGCCCCTCTCTACCACGCTACCAACATCTTAAAAAATCTGCTGGGATTTTTATGTTATTCTGTTTTTTTTTCTACCATTGAAGTTTATTGGTTTGTTCTTCAATTCAATGGAATAAAACATATAAATTTAGGATTTGTTTTTGGCTAATCGACTTTTACATTTCGTGACGTTACAACGCACGTTCAGTTTCAAACAGGGTTCTGCTCGCGTTGTAACGTCACGAAAATGCACATCATGTTAGATCAGCCAAATTTGCCCAAATTTGTGAATATTTAATTGCACTATCTTCACTGCTTCAAGGGGAACTTTATTCAATTGTAAATCCGTTTTGTGATAAATGGCTTGGAGGGCCAAGTAATTGCTATCAGCAGTATGAATATTCCTTCATGAAGGTTAATTATATCGGTACCCATCTTCGGCTTAGTACCACACATATTCTTCTAATTGTATCCCAAAGACTGGACCGCTGAGATCCATTACTTCGCTCTGCCAGATATTTAGATTTTTCAGCATAGAACCCATCACGCCGTCGCGATAAACATTTCTTGAATAATCTATGCAATGTCATCAATTCAAGTAAAAACGCTTTAAGATGTGTGCAAGAATTTATTGAACCAAAGGCATACCAGAGGATCTGCATACCACTTAGGACCCTAAGATCAACTTCTGTGATCTCAGAGACAAATAGACCTAACAGTGATTAAAAAAAATCTTAATTACTTAGAGAGTTGGTGGCTTTGGCAAAGTTTTTTGATAAGTCAAAGACTTACAGCTGACTTACCATTGGACGTGAGATTTCGCGATGCTAAATAAAAGTTTATAATAGTTTGCAAATGATCAGAATTTCTCAAAAAAGTTTCCTACAAGTCTGACTAGCAGTCTTCTAGTAGCAAAATCTCGCATCTAATGGTAAATCCACTGCAAGTCCTTGACTTACCAAACAAAGAAAACATCTTTCTAAGAAATCGGGGTCTTGAGATATATCGCAAAGAAAAACGATGCGCGCGCCTCTGGTTGTGAAAGTCACAACTATGAAGATTTAAAATAATCGTTAAAAGCGTGGTCGATGGAAATTTCGCAAGTGTTACGTCTGTTTGTCTGTGTTTATGCCATGACCAACCTAACAACTTTGCTTAAAACACCAACTCTCGAAGTTATCAATTATGTGAGATATATGAGATAATTATTTTGTCAGTGTTTCGTCTGTTTGGTTCTGATGTCATAGAAATTATCGGTTTGAGTGGCATTTGATTACGATTTATTTATTTTTTACAAGATCGCAGTATAATTACAATTTACACATTTTTTGGAATTTGTATAGAGCGTAGATTTTGGCCAAACATCACCTCCCCCGTCCCTCAAGAGTCTACTTAGTTTCTGAACGGCCCCTAATTGTACGCAATTTATGAATGACACTGAATGAATGAATGAAAAGGGCTCATACACAACGCGGAAGAAATAGTTTTGAATATAGAACTACCTGTGTCCACTGCAGGAGCCACCCAAGCCAGAGAAATTTGCTCTTTTCCACCGAACTTTTTTTCGTGACAACGCAAACTTCAGCCAGGTGAAACTCAGGCGCCAGTGAACCGCTTTACTTTTTTTAGTCTCATTGGAGATATACACTCCCGTTCAAAAGTTTGGGGTCACCCCCTCAAAAACATGTCATTTTTTTAGGCCCATATCTCCGCCAATTTGCGTCCGATTTCAAAACCCTAGGTTTCATTCAAAAGATAATAAGTCAAAGAAACTTTGAACATGATTTAAAAAAAAAAATCAAAAAATTTTGTATGTAAACTTAACCCAAAGTTGCCAAATTTTCTAAAAAATGAATATAAACTTACGGCAGTGTCGCTGGAAGTTGGGTCGACCAAATTTTAAGATGAGAGCGGTAATATGACCCATTTTCTATTAGCTTTCAACTGCTTTTTACAGAACTTAGCTAAAAAATCTAGAAAAAAAGTTATTAAGTAAATTAATCCTTGATGTCATCGACCATTGGGGTCACCCCTCAATATGATGTATCGGCCAAAAGTTTGGGGTCACTTTCGTAAAACGTGGAAAAGTGATTTGGTGATATCTTCGTCATCTATAGTTCAATTTTAATTATTTTTGGCTCATTTCAAAGATAATTAACTAAATTTACGTTAGATGTCTTCAACTTAATGTATTTAACGATTTTTTTATATAAAAATGTTATGTAAAGTTAGCACATTTTACCACGCTTCAAAAAATGAGGCAACTTTACGTTAAGTTTTAGTATGTAAATTTCAACAAATATGTGTGGTTCAATGTCTAACACCGCTAGCCATGATGGTCTCCAATAGCGGAAGGTCCGAAAGAGCTTGAAACTATTGAGAAATCATCATGTCTACAGGTCGTAAGCCCTGGTAAAGTGTGGAACGTTTTGATGGCTGTGATCCCTGACCATCATGTCAAAACCCAGGGATACCCAAGTGACCATACTGTTAGGGTGTAGGGGTTGCATGTGTGAGGCGCATATATTGACAGGCATTGCTATGGACCGTTAGGGCTGAGTAGGGTCGAGGAATGGATCTACGATTGCTGAATTATACTGAAAAAGTCGTGATTCAGCAGTGGTGGCACCGCTTTCCGCTTTTGTTCGGCCTTGGTGGTTTGTGTGGGGTGGTGCGTGTCGGTGTGTGTGTGTGCTTTGTGCGTGCGGTGCTTACGGCTTCAGCAGGGTGGTTACTTGGGTAGTGTGGGATAATTGGGTTTGGGACTGAGGGGGTCGTCGTTGATAAGGCTGACATCATTGAGTGCTCAGTGTTGGCGGTTGTATTGGTGACGATTTATTCAGCCTTAAGATCTCATTTATACCACGCACAGATTTTTGGGAAGAGGGAGTACTTTGTAATGCAAGAGAGGGATTTAAACTCTGCGTTACGGGTTGGGCGAGGTCATGCAGATAGACTCAACCCAGGTGACCGTGCGGCTCGGACAGTGATGCATGAATGAGTGCGGTGTGGGTGAGGTGCGCTGCCCTGTGGGTGCAGTTGAGTCCGGGTTGGAGTGGAAAGAGACCCTTCTCTACTCTAGGTCGGTTTCGGTTGTACAGGCGTGGTAGTGTTTGTCTTATTTGTGCCGTATTGTGCGTGATTTGCGGCTCGAGCTGCGTGGTTACTTGGGAAGTATTGTGCTCTGTAATCTAGATTTTGGTTTTAAGGTGAAGCTAAGGCTGGGCTGTGCCTCGGATTTGTTGGGCGCAGGTCGGGAGAGCTGGTGGCAGTTTGTGCTGGGGGGTTTACTCGATTGGTTATTCACTGATGGTGGCCAGTCGATCGACTTATCGGCGCTGCCTGTCATTTGGTTCTTGGGGTTTGTACTCTCGAGGTTCGGGGCGTTGCTTCGTTGTATCTTCGCTTTAATACTAATATTCCTTGTTTGATTTAACTGACTGTTTTTTACAGGCGTTTAACTCATTCTATTTCATAGATTGCCAAATTTAAGGGTAATGGTTCAATAGGGTGTTAGCTATCAGAGTGGATTAGAACGAGTTGGCGCCTACAATACACCAACACTGACACACACACTCCAATACTTACACGCACACATGCACCTACAACTAGCTGTAAAAGACCAGTGGGCGGGACAATGGTGCCTACCCAACAGTTGTAGGTGGGGTGTTTGGCTTAGCTACATGACTTGGTCCGGCAAGCCCATAAACATCAATTGGTAGACGTATTGCCTAGTGAAAAGACAACGCAGATGGGCGAAAGCCAGGGGATGCGTTGATAATAGCAGAATAGAATAGCAGAAATATGTGTGGTTCAATGTCTATGCAGTAAGCATCATTCATTTTGTTTCAAATAAGCCAAGAAGAATTAAAATTGAATGAAAGATGACAAAGATATCAACAAATCACTTTTCCATGTTTTACGATAGTGACCCCAAACTTTTGGCCGATACAGCATTTTGAGGGGTGACCCCAAACTTTTGGCCGATGACATCAAGGATTAATTTACTTAATAACTTTTTTTCTATATTTTTTAGCTAAGTTATGTAAAAAAGCAGTTGAAAGCTAATAGAAAATGGGTCATATTACCGCTCTCATCTTAAAATTTGGTCGACCCAACTTCCAGCGAAACTGCCGTAAGTTTATATTCATTTTTTAGAAAATTTGGCAACTTTGGGTTAAGTTTACATACAAAATTGTTTGAAAAAGTTTCTTTTAAATCATGTTCAAAGTTTCTTTGACTTATTATCTTTTGAATGCAACCTAGGGTTTTGAAATCGGACGCAAATTGGCGGAGATATGGGCTTAAAAAAATGACATGTTTTTAAGGGGGTGACCCCAATCTTTTGAACGGGAGTGTATTCTGGAGTACAAAGACCATACAAAATTTCAAATTTGAAACTTGTAACGAATAAATTTCATAAAGGTTGCTTCTCCGTGACGTTACAAGGCTTAAAAAACCTATAGTTTCACCAGCCATACCTCTGAGTTGTAAAGTATTACAATTAAAACTTTTTGAATGCTAAAAAATCTACATACATTTATCTGTTAATCATGGAAGATGTAGGATTTCCTCCTATCGGGACAAATAAACACAATTTCAAATCCGTTCACATTTTTTTTACTTTAATTTTTTTCAAACACGGATCACAATCCATTCTTCACAACTTCCATCACAAAACTGTTTTTCCATTCAGACACCCCAGTCAATCAAGCCCATCATCTTTCTTCGTCTATCTTTCATGCCTCATTCGTCGTCGATGTTTTTGTTTCGTTTTCACGGCAACCAGCGCTCCAGCTCGGAGCAGGAATTCCGAAAGCTCGCCTTCGGTCGGTCGCGCACGTTGGAGCTGGATTTCCGTATCATGCAGCAGGGTTGCATTTTCTATTTTTTGAATGAATGGATGCACTGACACAAATTGTTGTTTTTTTAACATAATAAAATTTAACTGTTTAATAATATTCGTCCTACTTCTACATCCTTCTCCTCTCCTACTCTTAAGTGAAAAAAAAACCTTATATGTCATATTATCATAAGTTGACAAACTAGAATACAATTGAGTGCATTATATAACATTTTCCTTGAGCAAAAAATGATGAACAAACCTGCAAAAAAAAACAACTTATTATGTATATATTTGTTAATACTTACCCATTTGATTTTATTATTCCTGAAAATTTTGCTTGTTGAATATTATGATTAGAAACAAAAACTTGTAAGATTTGGTACTTATTTGTTTAAAAACGTACAACATAAAAAGCACCCATGTTACAATCACTACTAATATTGATCTTGATCTCTTGGTTGAAGCTTACTAGGCTCCAGAAGAATCCATCGAGCACAAATCAGAAATTTTACAATAACTCTTCTAAACAGTTTCACCTTCTATGTTCTAGTACTCATAGAAACACTACTGCACATTTCGATCTTGCTCACTTGGATGGAGCTTACCAGGCTCCAGAAGAATCCTTCGAGCACAAAATCAGAAAATTTTACAATTACTCTTCTAAACTGTTTCACCTTACATGTTCTACTTCTCATGGAAACGCTACTGCTGATTTCGATCTTGCTCTCCTGGATGGAGCTTACCAGGCTCCAGAAGAATCCATGGAGCACAAAATCAGGAAATTTTACAATTACTCTTCTAAACTGTTTCACCTTACATGTAATACTTCTCATAGAAACACTACTGCTGATTTCGATCTTGCTCACTTGAATGGAGCTTACCAGGCTCCAGAAGAATCCTTCGAGCACAAAATCAGAAATTTCACAATAACTGTTCCAAACTGTTTCACCTTACATGTTCTACTTCTCAAGGAAACGCTACTGCTGATTTCGATCTTGCTCTCCTGGATAGAGCTTACCAGGCTCTAGAAGAATCCATCGAGCACAAAATCAGAAATTTTACAATTACACACCTAAACTGTTACACCTTATATGTTCTACTTCTCAAGGAAACGCTACTGCTGATTTCGATCTTGCTCTCCTGGATGGAGCTTACCAGGCTCCAGAAGAATCCATGCAGCACAAAATCAGGAAATTTTACAATTACTCTTCTAAACTGTTTCACCTTACATGTAATACTTCTCATAGAAACACTACTGCTGATTTCGATCTTGCTCACTTGAATGGAGCTTACCAGGCTCCAGAAGAATCCATCGAGCACAAAATCAGAAATTTTACAATTACTCTTCTAAACTGTTTCACCTTACATGTTCTACTTCTCATGGAAATGCTACTGCTGATTTCGATCTTGCTCTCCTGGATGGAGCTTACCAGGCTCTAGAAGAATCCATCGAGCACAAAATCAGAAATTTTACAATTACACACCTAAACTGTTACACCTTATATGTTCTACTTCTCAAGGAAACGCTACTGCTGATTTCGATCTTGCTCTTCTGGATGGAGCTTACCAGGCTCCAGAAAAATCCATCGAGCACTAAATCAGAAATTTTACAATTACTCTTCTAAACTGTTTCACCTTACATGTTCTACTTCTCATGGAAATGCTACTGCTGATTTCGATCTTGCTCTCCTGGATGGAGCTTACCAGGCTCCAGAAGAATCCATCGAGCACAAAATCAGAAATTTTACAATAACTCTTCTAAACTGTTTCACCTTACATGTTCTACTTCTCAAGGAAACGCTACTGCTGATTTCGTTTTTGCTCACTTGGATGGAGCTTACCAGGCTCCAGAAGAATCCATCGAGCACAAAATCAGAAATTTTACAATTACTCTTCTAAACTGTTTCACCTTACATGTTCTACTTCTCATGGAAATGCTACTGCTGATTTCGATCTTGCTCTCCTGGATGGAGCTTACCAGGCTCCAGAAGAATCCATCGAGCACAAAATCAGAAATTTTACAATAACTCTTCTAAACTGTTTCACCTTACATGTTCTACTTCTCAAGGAAACGCTACTGCTGATTTCGTTTTTGCTCACTTGGATGGAGCTTACCAGGCTCCAGAAGAATCCATCGAGCACAAAATCAGAAATTTTACAATTACTCTTCTAAACTGTTTCACCTTACATGTTCTACTTCTCATGGAAATGCTACTGCTGATTTCGATCTTGCTCTCCTGGATGGAGCTTACCAGGCTCCAGAAGAATCCATCGAGCACAAAATCAGAAATTTTACAATTACTCACCTAAACTGTTTCACCTTACATGTTCTACTTCTCAAGGAAACGCTACTGCTGATTTCGTTTTTGCTCACTTGGATGGAGCTTACCAGGCTCCAGAAGAATCCATCGAGCACAAAATCAGAAATTTTACAATTACTCTTCTAAACTGTTTCACCTTACATGTTCTACTTCTCATGGAAATGCTACTGCTGATTTCGATCTTGCTCTTCTGGATGGAGCTTACCAGGCTCCAGAAAAATCCATCGAGCACTAAATCAGAAATTTTACAATTACTCTTCTAAACTGTTTCACCTTACATGTTCTACTTCTCATGGAAATGCTACTGCTGATTTCGATCTTGCTCTCCTGGATGGAGCTTACCAGGCTCCAGAAGAATCCATCGAGCACAAAATCAGAAATTTTACAATTACTCACCTAAACTGTTTCACCTTACATGTTCTACTTCTCAAGGAAACGCTACTGCTGATTTCGTTTTTGCTTACTTGGATGGAGCTTACCAGGCTCCAGAAGAATCCATCGAGCACAAAATCAGAAATTTTACAATTACTCTTCTAAACTGTTTCACCTTACATGTTCTACTTCTCATGGAAATGCTACTGCTGATTTCGATCTTGCTCTCCTGGATGGAGCTTACCAGGCTCCAGAAGAATCCATCGAGCACAAAATCAGAAATTTTACAATTACTCACCTAAACTGTTTCACCTTACATGTTCTACTTCTCAAGGAAACGCTACTGCTGATTTCGTTTTTGCTCACTTGGATGGAGCTTACCAGGCTCCAGAAGAATCCTTCGAGCACAAAATCAGAAATTTCACAATAACTGTTCCAAACTGTTTTACCTTACATGTTCTACTTCTCAAGGAAACGCTACTGCTGATTTCGATCTTGCTCTCCTGGATGGAGCTTACCAGGCTCTAGAAGAATCCATCGAGCACAAAATCAGAAATTTTACAATTACACACCTAAACTGTTACACCTTATATGTTCTACTTCTCAAGGAAACGCTACTGCTGATTTCGATCTTGCTCTCCTGGATGGAGCTTACCAGGCTCCAGAAGAATCCATCGAGCACAAAATCAGAAATTTTACAATTACTCACCTAAACTGTTACACCTTATATGTTCTACTTCTCATGGAAACGCTACTGCTGATTTCGATCTTGCTCTCTTGGATGGAGCTTACCAGGCTCCAAAAGAATCCATCGAGCACAAAATCAGAAATTTTACAATTACTCACCTAAACTGTTACACCTTATATGTTCTACTTCTCAAGGAAACGCTACTGCTGATTTCGTTTTTGCTCACTTGGATGGAGCTTACCAGGCTCCAGAAGAATCCTTCGAGCACAAAATCAGAAATTTTACAGTAACTGTTCTAAACTGTTTCACCTTATATGTTCTTCTTCTCATGGAAACGCTACTGCTGATTTCGATCTTGCTCTCTTGGGTGGAGCTTACCAGGCTCCAGAAGAATCCATCGAGCACAAAATCAGAAAAATTTACAATCGAACTTCTAAACTGTTTCACCTTACATGTTCTACTTCTTATAGAAACACTACTGCTGATTTCAATCTTGCTCACTTGGATGGAGCTTACCAGGCTCCAGAAGAATCCATCGAGCACTAAATCAGAAATTTTACAATTACTCTTCTAAACTGTTTCAATCAGAAATTTTACAATTACTCTTCTAAACTGTTTCACTTGACATGTTCTACTTCTCATAGAAACACTACTGCTGATTTCGATCTTGCTTCCATGGATGGAGCTTACCGGGCTCCAGAAGAGTCCATCGAGCAGTAAACCAGAATTTTTCAATTATTTTTCTAAACTGTCTTACCTCACATCCACATTCCTCAGTTTACCCAACCGGATCCAACGCCTCCTGAGAGACGCACCAACCCGCTCGAGGGTGTGGATTTCCTCAGTGGATCCAACCGGATCCAACGCCTCCTCAGAGACGCACCAACCCGCTCGAGGGTGTGGATTTCCTCAGTGGATCCAACCGGATCCAACGCCTCCTGAGAGACGCACCAACCCACTCGAGGGTGTGGATTTCCTCAGTGGATCCAACCGGATCCAACGCCTCCTGGGAGACGCACCAACCCGCTCGAGGGTGTGGATTTCCTCAGTGGATCCAACCGGATCCAACGCCTCCTGAGAGACGCACCAACCCGCTCGAGGGTGTGGATTTCCTCAGTGGATCCAACCGGATCCAACGCCTCCTGAGAGACGCACCAACCCGCTCGAGGGTGTGGATATCCTCAGTGGATCCAACCGGATCCAACGCCTCCTGAGAGACGCACCAACCCGCTCGAGGGTGTGGATTTTCTCAGTGGATCCAACCGGATCCAACGCCTCCTCAGAGACGCACCAACCCGCTCGAGGGTGTGGATTTCCTCAGTGGATCCAACCGGATCCAACGCCTCCTGAGAGACGCACCAACCCGCTCGAGGGTGTGGATTTCCTCAGTGGATCCAACGCCTCCTGAGAGACGCACCAACCCGCTCGAGGGTGTGGATAACCTCAGTGGATCCAACCGGATCCAACGCCTCCTGAGAGACGCACCAACCCGCTCGAGGGTGTGGATTTGCTCAGTGGACCCAACCGGATCCAACGCCTCCTCAGAGACGCACCAACCCGCTCGAGGGTGTGGATTTCCTCAGTGGATCCAACCGGATCCAACGCCTCCTGAGAGACGCACCAACCCGCTCGAGGGTGTGGATTTGCTCACTGGACCCAACCGGATCCAACGCCTCCTCAGAGACGCACCAACCCGCTCGAGGGTGTGGATTTCCTCAGTGGATCCAACCGGATCCAACGCCTCCTGAGAGACACACCAACCCGCTCGAGGGTGTGGATTTCCTCAGTGGATCCAACCGGATCCAACGCCTCCTGAGAGACGCACCAACCCGCTCGAGGGTGTGGATTTCCTCAGTGGATCCAACGCCTCCTGAGAGACGCACCAACCCGCTCGAGGGTGTGGATATCCTCAGTGGATCCAACCGGATCCAACGCCTCCTCAGAGACGCACCAACCCGCTCGAGGGTGTGGATTTCCTCAGTGGATCCAACCGGATCCAACGCCTCCTGAGAGACACACCAACCCGCTCGAGGGTGTGGATTTCCTCAGTGGATCCAACCGGATCCAACGCCTCCTGAGAGACGCACCAACCCGCTCGAGGGTGTGGATTTCCTCAGTGGATCCAACGCCTCCTGAGAGACGCACCAACCCGCTCGAGGGTGTGGATATCCTCAGTGGATCCAACCGGATCCAACGCCTCCTCAGAGACGCACCAACCCGCTCGAGGGTGTGGATTTCCTCAGTGGATCCAATCGGATCCAACGCCTCCTCAGAGACGCACCAACCCGCTCGAGGGTGTGGATTTCCTCAGTGGATCCAACCGGATCCAACGCCTCCTGAGAGACGCACCAACCCGCTCGAGGGTGTGGATTTTCTCAGTGGATCCAACCGGATCCAACGCCTCCTCAGAGACGCACCAACCCGCTCGAGGGTGTGGATTTCCTCAGTGGATCCAACCGGATCCAACGCCTCCTGAGAGACACACCAACCCGCTCGAGGGTGTGGATTTCCTCAGTGGATCCAACCGGATCCAACGCCTCCTGAGAGACGCACCAACCCGCTCGAGGGTGTGGATTTCCTCAGTGGATCCAACGCCTCCTGAGAGACGCACCAACCCGCTCGAGGGTGTGGATATCCTCAGTGGATCCAACCGGATCCAACGCCTCCTCAGAGACGCACCAACCCGCTCGAGGGTGTGGATTTCCTCAGTGGATCCAACCGGATCCAACGCCTCCTGAGAGACACACCAACCCGCTCGAGGGTGTGGATTTCCTCAGTGGATCCAACCGGATCCAACGCCTCCTGAGAGACGCACCAACCCGCTCGAGGGTGTGGATTTCCTCAGTGGATCCAACGCCTCCTGAGAGACGCACCAACCCGCTCGAGGGTGTGGATATCCTCAGTGGATCCAACCGGATCCAACGCCTCCTGAGAGACGCACCAACCCGCTCGAGGGTGTGGATTTGCTCAGTGGACCCAACCGGATCCAACGCCTCCTCAGAGACGCACCAACCCGCTCGAGGGTGTGGATTTCCTCAGTGGATCCAACCGGATCCAACGCCTCCTGAGAGACGCACCAACCCGCTCGAGGGTGTGGATTTGCTCACTGGACCCAACCGGATCCAACGCCTCCTCAGAGACGCACCAACCCGCTCGAGGGTGTGGATTTCCTCAGTGGATCCAACCGGATCCAACGCCTCCTCAGAGACGCACCAACCCGCTCGAGGGTGTGGATTTCCTCATTGGATCCAACCGGATCCAACGCCTCCTGAGAGACGCACCAACCCGCTCGAGGGTGTGGATTTGCTCAGTGGACCCAACCGGATCCAACGCCTCCTGAGAGACGCACCAACCCGCTCGAGGGTGTGGATTTCCTCAGTGGATCCAACCGGATCCAACGCCTCCTGAGAGACGCACCAACCCGCTCGAGGGTGTGGATTTCCTCAGTGGATCCAACCGGATCCAACGCCTCCTGAGAGACGCACCAACCCGCTCGAGGGTGTGGATTTGCTCACTGGACCCAACCGGATCCAACGCCTCCTCAGAGACGCACCAACCCGCTCGAGGGTGTGGATTTCCTCAGTGGATCCAACCGGATCCAACGCCTCCTGAGAGACGCACCAACCCGCTCGAGGGTGTGGATTTCCTCATTGGATCCAACCGGATCCAACGCCTCCTGAGAGACGCACCAACCCGCTCGAGGGTGTGGATTTGCTCAGTGGACCCAACCGGATCCAACGCCTCCTGAGAGACGCACCAACCCGCTCGAGGGTGTGGATTTCCTCAGTGGATCCAACCGGATCCAACGCCTCCTGAGAGACGCACCAACCCGCTCGAGGGTGTGGATTTGCTCACTGGACCCAACCGGATCCAACGCCTCCTCAGAGACGCACCAACCCGCTCGAGGGTGTGGATTTGCTCAGTGGATCCAACCGGATCCAACGCCTCCTCAGAGACGCACCAACCCGCTCGAGGGTATGGATTTCCTCAGTGGACCCAACCGGATCCAACGCCACCTAAAAGACACACCGACTACGAAAGCAATTTACTTTGCCTTGTTATTTAAAGTACTGTTCTTAACGAGTTATATAGTAATCAAATAAAAATGATAGCAAACATCGTGGCCGATAACTTACCATTGTCATGAAAGTTGCAGGTTCTATATAAACTTCAGATCTCTTGATACATACATGCTTTAAAATTTAGTTAAGTTATTTAATTTAGTTAGTCAGCGATAGAACTGACCAACATTTGTTTGGAGTTGAATATACTGAAACCAGTGGCGATTCGCTAACCTCAATTGTACCTGTTCAAGGAATGTAATTTTCTCAACAATTTGGCTTGTAGTTTGTAGACAATGACGAGAATAGCCGTTTCCGTCCATTTGCAATTTGATTCTAATCCTGAATCCTCTGCAATTGCAAGTTTTAGGGTCATTAAACAGGTAAAAAGTGAGGTTACGAGACGCCACCGACTGAAATCCCTTAAACCAAATCACGACACACATAACCAAAACTTTTCTTAACTTGATTACGTGTATACCAGCTTTACAATATTGTATTATCCAAAGTTACACAGGTATACATGCGAATACATCTATTCTGCTTACACCCCCTTTTTACTTTTACGTAGTAACAGATTTCATAATGTAGAATCTGAAATATTTCTCATTCAATAAATATTTTGTCACAATTCTGCTTTGTATTGCAAAATTAACCGCTTCCGTTTCTATATTCAACATTATCAATTATCCCAACAACAAATATAAGAATAATATCTCAACTGTACATTGCGTCGCTTTACAAATATGAAGTAATAAATAATTACCTGAAGAAGAAACCAAAAGAATTTCCAACATCATTCGATTTCATCCCTCTAGACCGAAACGTTAGCACTGTTCAAATTGAAATCACTTTCACGTGGTTACAGATTTTAATTCATAGGTAAAATCACTCAGATTTGCTTCTCCAATGAACGAGCTTATTCAAAATCGAGATTGGCAAAAAACAAAGACGTGCCCTGGTCCAGTCACCTCGTCCACGCGAAGAAAAAAAAAATTTTCAATTCTCTAATTTTTCCACTCACCGTCGACGCACCTAAACAACACACGTCTATTCGGAGCTTCGGAACCTAATTGAGAAATGCAAATTATCTACAAACAACAACCTACCGTCATACGCCATTGTAGGATTTCCTCCTATCGGGACAAATAAACACAATTTCAAATCCGTTCACATTTTTTTTACTTTAATTTTTTTCAAACACGGATCACAATCCATTCTTCACAACTTCCATCACAAAACTGTTTTTCCATTCAGACACCCCAGTCAATCAAGCCCATCATCTTTCTTCGTCTATCTTTCATGCCTCATTCGTCGTCGATGTTTTTGTTTCGTTTTCACGGCAACCAGCGCTCCAGCTCGGAGCAGGAATTCCGAAAGCTCGCCTTCGGTCGGTCGCGCACGTTGGAGCTGGATTTCCGTATCATGCAGCAGGGTTGCATTTTCTATTTTTTGAATGAATGGATGCACTGACACAAATTGTTGTTTTTTTAACATAATAAAATTTAACTGTTTAATAATATTCGTCCTACTTCTACATCCTTCTCCTCTCCTACTCTTAAGTGAAAAAAAAACCTTATATGTCATATTATCATAAGTTGACAAACTAGAATACAATTGAGTGCATTATATAACATTTTCCTTGAGCAAAAAATGATGAACAAACCTGCAAAAAAAACAACTTATTATGTATATATTTGTTAATACTTACCCATTTGATTTTATTATTCCTGAAAATTTTGCTTGTTGAATATTATGATTAGAAACAAAAACTTGTAAGATTTGGTACTTATTTGTTTAAAAACGTACAACATAAAAAGCACCCATGTTACAATCACTACTAATATTGATCTTGATCTCTTGGTTGAAGCTTACTAGGCTCCAGAAGAATCCATCGAGCACAAATCAGAAATTTTACAATAACTCTTCTAAACAGTTTCACCTTCTATGTTCTAGTACTCATAGAAACACTACTGCACATTTCGATCTTGCTCACTTGGATGGAGCTTACCAGGCTCCAGAAGAATCCTTCGAGCACAAAATCAGAAAATTTTACAATTACTCTTCTAAACTGTTTCACCTTACATGTTCTACTTCTCATGGAAACGCTACTGCTGATTTCGATCTTGCTCTCCTGGATGGAGCTTACCAGGCTCCAGAAGAATCCATGGAGCACAAAATCAGGAAATTTTACAATTACTCTTCTAAACTGTTTCACCTTACATGTAATACTTCTCATAGAAACACTACTGCTGATTTCGATCTTGCTCACTTGAATGGAGCTTACCAGGCTCCAGAAGAATCCTTCGAGCACAAAATCAGAAATTTCACAATAACTGTTCCAAACTGTTTCACCTTACATGTTCTACTTCTCAAGGAAACGCTACTGCTGATTTCGATCTTGCTCTCCTGGATAGAGCTTACCAGGCTCTAGAAGAATCCATCGAGCACAAAATCAGAAATTTTACAATTACACACCTAAACTGTTACACCTTATATGTTCTACTTCTCAAGGAAACGCTACTGCTGATTTCGATCTTGCTCTCCTGGATGGAGCTTACCAGGCTCCAGAAGAATCCATGCAGCACAAAATCAGGAAATTTTACAATTACTCTTCTAAACTGTTTCACCTTACATGTAATACTTCTCATAGAAACACTACTGCTGATTTCGATCTTGCTCACTTGAATGGAGCTTACCAGGCTCCAGAAGAATCCATCGAGCACAAAATCAGAAATTTTACAATTACTCTTCTAAACTGTTTCACCTTACATGTTCTACTTCTCATGGAAATGCTACTGCTGATTTCGATCTTGCTCTCCTGGATGGAGCTTACCAGGCTCTAGAAGAATCCATCGAGCACAAAATCAGAAATTTTACAATTACACACCTAAACTGTTACACCTTATATGTTCTACTTCTCAAGGAAACGCTACTGCTGATTTCGATCTTGCTCTTCTGGATGGAGCTTACCAGGCTCCAGAAAAATCCATCGAGCACTAAATCAGAAATTTTACAATTACTCTTCTAAACTGTTTCACCTTACATGTTCTACTTCTCATGGAAATGCTACTGCTGATTTCGATCTTGCTCTCCTGGATGGAGCTTACCAGGCTCCAGAAGAATCCATCGAGCACAAAATCAGAAATTTTACAATAACTCTTCTAAACTGTTTCACCTTACATGTTCTACTTCTCAAGGAAACGCTACTGCTGATTTCGTTTTTGCTCACTTGGATGGAGCTTACCAGGCTCCAGAAGAATCCATCGAGCACAAAATCAGAAATTTTACAATTACTCTTCTAAACTGTTTCACCTTACATGTTCTACTTCTCATGGAAATGCTACTGCTGATTTCGATCTTGCTCTCCTGGATGGAGCTTACCAGGCTCCAGAAGAATCCATCGAGCACAAAATCAGAAATTTTACAATAACTCTTCTAAACTGTTTCACCTTACATGTTCTACTTCTCAAGGAAACGCTACTGCTGATTTCGTTTTTGCTCACTTGGATGGAGCTTACCAGGCTCCAGAAGAATCCATCGAGCACAAAATCAGAAATTTTACAATTACTCTTCTAAACTGTTTCACCTTACATGTTCTACTTCTCATGGAAATGCTACTGCTGATTTCGATCTTGCTCTCCTGGATGGAGCTTACCAGGCTCCAGAAGAATCCATCGAGCACAAAATCAGAAATTTTACAATTACTCACCTAAACTGTTTCACCTTACATGTTCTACTTCTCAAGGAAACGCTACTGCTGATTTCGTTTTTGCTCACTTGGATGGAGCTTACCAGGCTCCAGAAGAATCCATCGAGCACAAAATCAGAAATTTTACAATTACTCTTCTAAACTGTTTCACCTTACATGTTCTACTTCTCATGGAAATGCTACTGCTGATTTCGATCTTGCTCTTCTGGATGGAGCTTACCAGGCTCCAGAAAAATCCATCGAGCACTAAATCAGAAATTTTACAATTACTCTTCTAAACTGTTTCACCTTACATGTAATACTTCTCATAGAAACACTACTGCTGATTTCGATCTTGCTCACTTGAATGGAGCTTACCAGGCTCCAGAAGAATCCATCGAGCACAAAATCAGAAATTTTACAATTACTCTTCTAAACTGTTTCACCTTACATGTTCTACTTCTCATGGAAATGCTACTGCTGATTTCGATCTTGCTCTCCTGGATGGAGCTTACCAGGCTCTAGAAGAATCCATCGAGCACAAAATCAGAAATTTTACAATTACACACCTAAACTGTTACACCTTATATGTTCTACTTCTCAAGGAAACGCTACTGCTGATTTCGATCTTGCTCTTCTGGATGGAGCTTACCAGGCTCCAGAAAAATCCATCGAGCACTAAATCAGAAATTTTACAATTACTCTTCTAAACTGTTTCACTTGACATGTTCTGGACACTTGACATGTTGTGGATTTTCTCAGTGGATCCAACCGGATCCAACGCCTCCTCAGAGACGCACCAACCCGCTCGAGGGTGTGGATTTCCTCAGTGGATCCAACCGGATCCAACGCCTCCTGAGAGACACACCAACCCGCTCGAGGGTGTGGATTTCCTCAGTGGATCCAACCGGATCCAACGCCTCCTGAGAGACGCACCAACCCGCTCGAGGGTGTGGATTTCCTCAGTGGATCCAACCGGATCCAACGCCTCCTGAGAGACGCACCAACCCGCTCGAGGGTGTGGATATCCTCAGTGGATCCAACCGGATCCAACGCCTCCTCAGAGACGCACCAACCCGCTCGAGGGTGTGGATTTCCTCAGTGGATCCAACCGGATCCAACGCCTCCTGAGAGACACACCAACCCGCTCGAGGGTGTGGATTTCCTCAGTGGATCCAACCGGATCCAACGCCTCCTGAGAGACGCACCAACCCGCTCGAGGGTGTGGATTTCCTCAGTGGATCCAACGCCTCCTGAGAGACGCACCAACCCGCTCGAGGGTGTGGATATCCTCAGTGGATCCAACCGGATCCAACGCCTCCTGAGAGACGCACCAACCCGCTCGAGGGTGTGGATTTGCTCAGTGGACCCAACCGGATCCAACGCCTCCTCAGAGACGCACCAACCCGCTCGAGGGTGTGGATTTCCTCAGTGGATCCAACCGGATCCAACGCCTCCTGAGAGACGCACCAACCCGCTCGAGGGTGTGGATTTGCTCACTGGACCCAACCGGATCCAACGCCTCCTCAGAGACGCACCAACCCGCTCGAGGGTGTGGATTTCCTCAGTGGATCCAACCGGATCCAACGCCTCCTGAGAGACACACCAACCCGCTCGAGGGTGTGGATTTCCTCAGTGGATCCAACCGGATCCAACGCCTCCTGAGAGACGCACCAACCCGCTCGAGGGTGTGGATTTCCTCAGTGGATCCAACGCCTCCTGAGAGACGCACCAACCCGCTCGAGGGTGTGGATATCCTCAGTGGATCCAACCGGATCCAACGCCTCCTCAGAGACGCACCAACCCGCTCGAGGGTGTGGATTTCCTCAGTGGATCCAACCGGATCCAACGCCTCCTGAGAGACACACCAACCCGCTCGAGGGTGTGGATTTCCTCAGTGGATCCAACCGGATCCAACGCCTCCTGAGAGACGCACCAACCCGCTCGAGGGTGTGGATTTCCTCAGTGGATCCAACGCCTCCTGAGAGACGCACCAACCCGCTCGAGGGTGTGGATATCCTCAGTGGATCCAACCGGATCCAACGCCTCCTCAGAGACGCACCAACCCGCTCGAGGGTGTGGATTTCCTCAGTGGATCCAACCGGATCCAACGCCTCCTGAGAGACACACCAACCCGCTCGAGGGTGTGGATTTCCTCAGTGGATCCAACCGGATCCAACGCCTCCTGAGAGACGCACCAACCCGCTCGAGGGTGTGGATTTCCTCAGTGGATCCAACGCCTCCTGAGAGACGCACCAACCCGCTCGAGGGTGTGGATATCCTCAGTGGATCCAACCGGATCCAACGCCTCCTGAGAGACGCACCAACCCGCTCGAGGGTGTGGATTTGCTCAGTGGACCCAACCGGATCCAACGCCTCCTCAGAGACGCACCAACCCGCTCGAGGGTGTGGATTTCCTCAGTGGATCCAACCGGATCCAACGCCTCCTGAGAGACGCACCAACCCGCTCGAGGGTGTGGATTTGCTCACTGGACCCAACCGGATCCAACGCCTCCTCAGAGACGCACCAACCCGCTCGAGGGTGTGGATTTCCTCAGTGGATCCAACCGGATCCAACGCCTCCTCAGAGACGCACCAACCCGCTCGAGGGTGTGGATTTCCTCATTGGATCCAACCGGATCCAACGCCTCCTGAGAGACGCACCAACCCGCTCGAGGGTGTGGATTTGCTCAGTGGACCCAACCGGATCCAACGCCTCCTGAGAGACGCACCAACCCGCTCGAGGGTGTGGATTTCCTCAGTGGATCCAACCGGATCCAACGCCTCCTGAGAGACGCACCAACCCGCTCGAGGGTGTGGATTTCCTCAGTGGATCCAACCGGATCCAACGCCTCCTGAGAGACGCACCAACCCGCTCGAGGGTGTGGATTTGCTCACTGGACCCAACCGGATCCAACGCCTCCTCAGAGACGCACCAACCCGCTCGAGGGTGTGGATTTCCTCAGTGGATCCAACCGGATCCAACGCCTCCTGAGAGACGCACCAACCCGCTCGAGGGTGTGGATT
Organism: Aedes albopictus; assembly: GCF_035046485.1. Taxonomy (NCBI): domain Eukaryota; kingdom Metazoa; phylum Arthropoda; class Insecta; order Diptera; family Culicidae; genus Aedes; species Aedes albopictus. Next base: position 366,398,567 of record NC_085137.1, read on the forward strand.
TCCTCATTGGATCCAACCGGATCCAACGCCTCCTGAGAGACGCACCAACCCGCTCGAGGGTGTGGATTTGCTCAGTGGACCCAACCGGATCCAACGCCTCCTGAGAGACGCACCAACCCGCTCGAGGGTGTGGATTTCCTCAGTGGATCCAACCGGATCCAACGCCTCCTGAGAGACGCACCAACCCGCTCGAGGGTGTGGATTTGCTCACTGGACCCAACCGGATCCAACGCCTCCTCAGAGACGCACCAACCCGCTCGAGGGTGTGGATTTGCTCAGTGGATCCAACCGGATCCAACGCCTCCTCAGAGACGCACCAACCCGCTCGAGGGTATGGATTTCCTCAGTGGACCCAACCGGATCCAACGCCACCTAAAAGACACACCGACTACGAAAGCAATTTACTTTGCCTTGTTATTTAAAGTACTGTTCTTAACGAGTTATATAGTAATCAAATAAAAATGATAGCAAACATCGTGGCCGATAACTTACCATTGTCATGAAAGTTGCAGGTTCTATATAAACTTCAGATCTCTTGATACATACATGCTTTAAAATTTAGTTAAGTTATTTAATTTAGTTAGTCAGCGATAGAACTGACCAACATTTGTTTGGAGTTGAATATACTGAAACCAGTGGCGATTCGCTAACCTCAATTGTACCTGTTCAAGGAATGTAATTTTCTCAACAATTTGGCTTGTAGTTTGTAGACAATGACGAGAATAGCCGTTTCCGTCCATTTGCAATTTGATTCTAATCCTGAATCCTCTGCAATTGCAAGTTTTAGGGTCATTAAACAGGTAAAAAGTGAGGTTACGAGACGCCACCGACTGAAATCCCTTAAACCAAATCACGACACACATAACCAAAACTTTTCTTAACTTGATTACGTGTATACCAGCTTTACAATATTGTATTATCCAAAGTTACACAGGTATACATGCGAATACATCTATTCTGCTTACACCCCCTTTTTACTTTTACGTAGTAACAGATTTCATAATGTAGAATCTGAAATATTTCTCATTCAATAAATATTTTGTCACAATTCTGCTTTGTATTGCAAAATTAACCGCTTCCGTTTCTATATTCAACATTATCAATTATCCCAACAACAAATATAAGAATAATATCTCAACTGTACATTGCGTCGCTTTACAAATATGAAGTAATAAATAATTACCTGAAGAAGAAACCAAAAGAATTTCCAACATCATTCGATTTCATCCCTCTAGACCGAAACGTTAGCACTGTTCAAATTGAAATCACTTTCACGTGGTTACAGATTTTAATTCATAGGTAAAATCACTCAGATTTGCTTCTCCAATGAACGAGCTTATTCAAAATCGAGATTGGCAAAAAACAAAGACGTGCCCTGGTCCAGTCACCTCGTCCACGCGAAGAAAAAAAAAATTTTCAATTCTCTAATTTTTCCACTCACCGTCGACGCACCTAAACAACACACGTCTATTCGGAGCTTCGGAACCTAATTGAGAAATGCAAATTATCTACAAACAACAACCTACCGTCATACGCCATTGTAGGATTTCCTCCTATCGGGACAAATAAACACAATTTCAAATCCGTTCACATTTTTTTTACTTTAATTTTTTTCAAACACGGATCACAATCCATTCTTCACAACTTCCATCACAAAACTGTTTTTCCATTCAGACACCCCAGTCAATCAAGCCCATCATCTTTCTTCGTCTATCTTTCATGCCTCATTCGTCGTCGATGTTTTTGTTTCGTTTTCACGGCAACCAGCGCTCCAGCTCGGAGCAGGAATTCCGAAAGCTCGCCTTCGGTCGGTCGCGCACGTTGGAGCTGGATTTCCGTATCATGCAGCAGGGTTGCATTTTCTATTTTTTGAATGAATGGATGCACTGACACAAATTGTTGTTTTTTTAACATAATAAAATTTAACTGTTTAATAATATTCGTCCTACTTCTACAGAAGACTTTTGAAAAATCTGTGCGTTGGTGTTTAAAACACGACAGCCTTGATGAATAGTATGGCTAAATGCCCTAAAACCACGGTTTTATTGTTAATCTTAATCGTCGTTCAATAAATATTTATTGTTACATTAATATCATGTTAAATGCATTTTTGGGCGACAAGAGTAATGTAGAATGTTATAAAAATGTGAAATATACCAAATTTCAACTTTGCAAAATGAGTATTGATGATACGGGGCCCGTAGAATGTGTCAATAGAATACATATAAGCATTGTACAAAACTTGTTGTTTGTTGTTTATTTATTTAATCTTTACCGCCTGAGGCGGCCTTCGATTTTGTACAAAACTGTAGGTGCAGCTGTCAATTGAAATTGCTCACGTAGTGCCTTAGTGGACAATAGAGCGGTAAATCAGGTTAAGTGATTAAGAATAAAGATCTGGTCCGTTGTTAATCGGCCGTCGATTAAGCCGGCTTGAAAACTTCCCACGAACTCATTTGTTTTAGGTGACAGACGACGGAAGATGATCTGGGATAGCACTTTGTAGGCAGCATTCAAAATAGTGATCGCCCTGAAGTTCTCACATTCCAAATGGTCGCCTTTCTTGTGAATGGGGCAGATTACCCCTTCCTTCCACTCCTCCGGTAGCTGTTCGGTTTCCCAGATCCTGACTGTCAGCTGATGCAGACACGTGGCCAACTTTTCTGGGCCCATCTTGATGAGTTCAGCTGCGATACCATCCTTACCAGCTGCTTTGTTTGTTTTGAGCTGGTGAATAACATCCTTAACTTCCCTCAGCGTGGGTGTTGGTTCATTTTCGTCCTCCGCTGCACTAGCGTCGTTGTTTCCTCCGTTGCCGTGGGCTCCCGTGCCTACGTTCTCCACGCCGTTCAGGTGCTGATCGAAGTGCTGCTTCCACCTTTCGATCACCTCACGTCCGTCCGTCAAGAGACCTCCGTCTTTATCCCTGCAAATTTCGGCTCGCGGCACGAAGCCGTTGCGGGATGCGTTGAGCTTCTGATAGAACTTCCGTGTTTCTTGGGAACGGCACAGCAGTTCCATTTCTTCACGCTCCGCTTCTTCCAGGCGGCGCTTTTCTCCCGAAAGAGGCGGGTCTGCTGTTTCCGCTTCTGCTTGTAACGTTCTACGTTCTGTCGAGTCCCTTGCTGCAGCATTACCGCCTTCGCTGCGTTCTTCTCCTCTAAAACCGTTCTGCACTTTTCGTCGAACCATTCGTTCCGTCAATTCCGTTCCACGTACCCGATGGTGCTCTCGGCTGAGTGCGTCGTTGATGGCTGCTTTCACTGTACTCCATCAGTCCTCTAGAGGGACCTCATAGAGCTCGCCCTCGTCTGGCAACGCGGCCTCGAGATTCTGCACGTATGCTGAGGCGACATCCGGTTGCTTCAGTCGCTCTAGGTTGTATCGTGGCGGTCGCCGGTACCGTACATCGTTGATGACGGAGAGTTTTGGGCGTAGTTTGACCATCACCAGATATTGGTCGGAGTCGATGTTTGCGCCACGATATGTCCTGACGTCGATAATGTCGGAGAAGTGCCGCCCGTCAATCAGAACGTGGTCGATTTGAGATTCCGTCTGCTGTGATGATCTGCAGGTGTAACGATAAGGGAGGCTGTGTTGGAAAAAGGTGATACGTATGGCCATATGGCGCTGAACTTACCAATCGTCGGTCAGAATTCCTCCTCCTGGCCTACTTGAGCGTTCAAATCTCCTATGACGATCTTGACGTCGTGGCTTGGGCAGCGATCGTACTCGCGTTCGAGCTGCGCGTAAAATGCGTCCTTGTCATCATCAGTGCTTCCGGATTGTGGGCTGTGCACGTTTATTATGCTGAACTTGAAGAATCGGTCCTTGATCCTCAACCTGCACATTCTTTCGTCGATCGGCCACCAACCGATCACGCGCCTCTACATATCACCCATCACGATGAAAGCTGTTCCCATCTCGCGGGTGTTTCCGCAGCTCTGGTAGATGGTATGATTATCTCTAAACGTTCGCACCATGGATTATGTCCAACACCAGTCTTGTTAGCGATCACAGTCTTTGACACCTTTTTTGTCGATTTTCGGCTGCCTTTGTCTCCAACATTCGCAACACAAGCGATCAAACTACTGTACGGAACAAAAACGTCGAATGAATGCGCTTGACCACGATTGCGTCTTCGGGAGATGGTTCGGTTGTTGTTATTCCTGTCTTTCCCATAAAGAGAGCTGTTTTGTACAAATGTATGTGTCGTAATCGATTTATCACACACGAATAAACTAATATTATACCAATCTTAATCAAAATTGGCTGAAATCTTGCGAAAAGCTCGAATTAGACAAATGTCACCGTGTCAGATTACGATGATTTGATCCACTTTTTTGTTTATTGATCTTCGTTCTACCGCTCGTGTTGTGTGTAAGAGGTAGCGGTCGCGCTCGAATGAAACAAATCAAGCTGACACCCGACCGCGGCAACGAAACGAAGGTAGTGAAAAGTGTCGAATGTTTACAAGCCTGTCCAACACACCTCCTGCAGCGCTACGATGCCGAACCCGCGGTCCTTCAGTAGATCGGCGAGTATGCGGGTGCTCCCAATGAAGTTGAGAGATCGGCAGTTCCACGCACCGAGTTTCCAATCGCAAGTCCTTTTTGTTGCCGTTGGTCTCGGTTCGTAATAAGGTACACCGGGGCAAGTTGAAAAACGAAGTTTTGAAATAGATTTCAACACAATTTGGAAATTAGTCCTTCGCTAGAAGATTGTTTGAATCAAAAACTATGTGTTATGGCGATCAAACTGTTTATCATCATTAGAAAACATTATGTTAACCCGCTGTTTCATTTTGCCCCACCCATTTCAACTTGCCCCGGTGTACCTTAATCTTTTGCTGATTTTTCGTTAGAAGGTTTTTTCTTACGGCTGGCTTATAGGGCCTGACACCAACTCCCTACTTTCCGGAGAACCATAGAGCACAGTTGAGCTTCCTTCCCTGGCACTCGGACGTAGATAGGGTCCCCCTCTAACATTGCTTGATTTCGGGCAATGAGAAAGCGATGTTTACCAGCATCAAATCGCCTTCGACGATTTTTTTTGAGCATTTACGTTGGTCAGCTAGAAACACAAATGGATAGATGGAGAAATTGGTAGATATTGTTCAAGGCGTTGGATGTGAGCCGCGATTTCGCGGGGTTTACCAGAATATCGTGTTGAGGTGTGATGAGCATCGTGAGGTCAGATATGACCTGTACCTATCAATTTCTCCTGATCTAAGAAAGGTACGAAACCCCGTTAAAGAAGTGTAGGCGATGAGTCTTGACTTGGAGTACATAAATCTTCAAAGTTGACATAATTTTTCGATTAAATTCATTCCAACGAACCAGTTCTTCAAACATTGTCATCCACCTTTAAGACAAGTCAAACTTCAAACGAAAGCCAATTCCAGGATTCGTCCCAATTCCACCACCGTCGCATGTTTCCACCGAACTCAATGGGAAAGACATCATCGAAACACATTAATACACAAGATAATCATAATTAAGAAAAATTATCGACAAAGTTTCCCTCTGGATATAACCGGCACCAGCGTGCCACGTGAACTAGAGCAGACATCTGGGGGGCGCTGCGGCAGATAGCGGAAAAGTCGATGATAACTCGTCGACAAAGTGAAATTAGAAGAAGAAAACCATCTTCTCTCCCACACCTCTTGCTTGAGCAGGGGGAGGATAGAGTCTTGGGTGCGGATCTGCTGCTCATTGACCGTGTTTATCGCCTTAAGATACTTTCATCTCGTCTAAGGTAGACATGGCTACGATGATGCAAGGTTAGGTAGATACGATTTGTCGCCTCCCGGAGGACACACTTACCAGACCAGACACCCGCGCGTCCAACGCCGCACCCCGGAGAGACAAACGAGCGGAAACGCTCTAATATTCGCCACTGAAGCGTGAAATAATCTAATGTTGGGAAAAAAGGGAAAACTTTCCATTTGTTTGGGAGGTACGTACAATGTGTACCTATAGGAATGGTCCGTGAGTGAGGAGTATCGAGTAGAAATCCTCTACATAGAGATAAGCGGAAGTTACATATGTCGATTCGGCAACGCTGTTCATTTTGTTTACATCAGCTGCCAACACTTGCTGCAAAGCTAGATGTTCAAACTTTGTGCGTGACTTCGTAGTGGTTCAAGTTGTTTTGTTTACATTTTCTAATTATGGTAGATTTTTTTTTTCAAAATTTTGAAAAAATAGCGGAGCAATCGATGAAATCTGAAATTTATTGCAAAGTGTTAAGCTAAACATATCGGCAGAAATGAAGCAAGAAGCAGCAATGAAAGTTTTTTCGAGAAGTGCAGCAACAAAAGTTTCGTCATAAGCTTGAGCTTTTGAAAGCAGAATTAATTAAATTCTATCTTTTTACTAAACTTACATATACCGTCAATTTCTCGATATTAAAAATAAATAATTTTAATTTATTTAGTTCGGATTGCAATACCGTTCAATCGACGCCTTCTTACGAACGATCAGCCTGTTCATTTGGCTCACACTTTGACAGTTCTTTCTGCACGATTGGCTTACAATGGCCGCCTCCGCAGATCTCTATAATGTAGGATTACTAGTATCGAGCTGAGGAACAATTTTTCTCTAAGAACAGTGGCAGGAGGAGACTGAATATGGTTAGGTGAAGAAAGGACAAAACAAAACCAGCATTACACTTGTCTTTCTTAGCGTTCATTTTACTCACAACTCCAACTCTTTGGAGGAGTCAGACACGGTAAAGTTGAGTTGGACGTGGACCAGTCTTTCTTGAATAGGGTGGTGTTCATCTGCTTGGTCTTCGTTGCCATCTTCAATCGCTCACCAGTAGTGACCAAGCACCGCACGGGATTCGATTGTGTCTGGCGGGAGAATATAATTGTCACAAGTTTTATTGAAGCGGAAAATGCATAGATACCAAGAACGAATCGTATGATGAGACGTTGTGTCGGTGGCTATTTTTTTTTTGGGAATTTCATAAAAAGATTGCCTTTGAAGAAAAACTGTTTATAAAATTATTTGCTAACAATTGAAACAGCCATTGATAAGCATCTTAAATACAGTCAACATTTCTAGGTAGACATATTTTTGAAACCCACATCCAATATCGGCCAACCGTAAAGAGGACTACCTTCCGATGGGAAGGTTTCGTCCTAGACATTGTGTCTAAAAGTCATACTCCGAGTATCGACCCGTGAAGATCCCAAGCAGTAAGACGAAACCTTCGGCCGGCACGGCGTGGAGGAAGGGCGAGCCAGAATGTTGGGAAAGTTTTATTTACAGAATATTTTTCCTTCGGAACTTTGCTGCTGTGATTGCTATCTCGGAATTTGTCCGCTTCGTGTCTCCTGCTGACTCGGTGGCGGTGTTCGGCGGAACATAAGCTCCGGTGTAGGACCGTTTCATCTGGTGCTTAAAGTATACACAAAAAAAAGTCGCGCAACAAATACAACAAAAGAACAAGAAAAATGTCACTTGAAGCGAAGGGGCAGAGAGTGAGAGAACCAGCGAAAAAATATAAGGAAAGTCATTATTGAAACTTTGAACGCTTTTTAACACAACAATGTAGTGCTAAATTGCGATGAGCTACCACGAGTCTTGTCCCAGCGTACAACTGAAACTGCTGCAACTTGTGTGCCGCGACGACACCGGCTTAAGGGATTGGAAAGTTTTGTTGATCCGTCCGGGTCTGGGTAGGTTGGTACTTCTCAGCTTCGGAGTGCCAAGAGGTAATAACAGTAAAATCTAATTTTTGTTGATCATTACCGATTGAAATTGAAAATTACTGGAAATGTTGTTTCCCAAGTGAGCATCGGGAAGTGGCCACTGCAGCCAGATGGATTAGATGAGAAAAATGGGAAAAGTACTGATTGTAACTACATTGGATTAAAGGCAGTTAGCGTTGATTTTTATATTCAGCAGAAATGCTCGTATACAATCGCAACGTCCTAACTCTGAAAATTCTGCTTCATAGCTGAGTGATCTTTAAGCCCTTCCACAATTAAACTTGGAGATTTCTCAGCCAAAGACCAGTATTGCACTCGTATGTAGCGTGGCAGGCACGAAGATACTCTATACCCGGCCAAAGGGTTTCAAAGTTTCGATATGTTCCTGAATCGATAGGGATTGAAGAATCGAAGCATGGTCTTGCTCAATACCCGCGCGTTTATGTGCTGCAATTTTGGAAAAAAAAAATGATGGATCGTAGCTAGGATCGTAGTATGCTTTGCGCGCGAGTGGCTTCGCTTTCAAAACTGTTACGCGTTATCTTTGCTTCGCGTTGCTTTCAATATGACCGGCCGAATCGAGAAACGGCTGGTGATGCTATGCTTTCCGCAAATTTTACCTCGAAAAGTGCTTGCAAATTTATCTCCGGTGTTCAACTACTTATATTATTGATCGGACTAAGGCCTGGGTGGCCTCTGCTGTACATAGTAGCCGTCTCCAATCCACTCGGTCCATGGCTGTTTGTCTCCAGTTCCGCACTCTGCGTAGGGTCCGCAGATCGTCTTCCACTTGGTTGACCCTCCTAGCTCGCTTCTTGTACCGGTCGGATGACTCTCGAGAACCATTTTTGTCGGGTTGCTATCCGACATCCTGATGACGTGACCCGCTCACCTCCCGATTTTCACGGTATGGACCAAGGTATGGACGATGGTTGGTTCTCTCAGCAGCTGATGCAGCTCGTGTTCATTCGCCTTCTCCAAGTCCCGTCTTCCATCTGCACTCCGCCGTAGATGGTACGCAACACCTTCCGTTAGAAAACTGCACGGGCGCGTTGGTCCTCTGCACGCAGGGTCCATGCTTCGTGCCTATAGAGGACTACCGGTCTAATCAGCGTTTTGTCAACGTTTTGTAGATAGTTAACTTCATGTGACGGTGACCTTTGTTCGATCGTAGAGTTCTGCGGAGTCCAAACTAAGCTCGATTTCCTGCCACAATGCGTCTCTGAATTTCTCTGCTGGTGTCGTTGTCGGCTGTCACCAGTGAGCTCAAGTACACGAATTCTACAACCACCTCAATTTCATCAACGTCGATAGAAATTCGGGGTAGCGGGCGCGGTGATTCCTCCCTGGAGCCATTTGCCATCATGTACTTTGTCTTCGACACATTAATGACTAATCCGATTCGCCTGGCTTCGCTCTTGAGTCGGATGTACGTTTGCGCCATCGTCTCAAATTTACGAGCAATAATATCAATATCATTAGCGAAACCAAGCAGCTGAACGGACCTCGTGAATATCCACTCATGTTTATCTCCGGTCTCCTTATTACACCCTCTGACGCAATGTTGAACAACAAACACAAAAGACCATCACCTTGCCGTAACTCTCTGCGAGATTCGAAGGGACTCGAGAGTGTGTCTGATACTCGAACTACGCACATCACTCGATCCATCGTCGCACACTGGAGTAACAGGGTCCAATTCATGGCCAAAAAGTTTTAACACGTTTTTATGGTGTATTATGTATGTACTAGCGATAAAATTGTGAATTTAGATATTGAGGAAGAATTTTGGATTATAAATAGCCATATTAATCCACTTAAAGGCTAGAAATGATTTCTTATAACCTCTCCAAGGACAACGTTTATTTTCACCCCCAAAAATCGCTTGAAACGTCGAACATTTTTATTTGACAATAGAGAACTGAAAAATAATTATATTTCCATGAAAAATATTGTTTGGAAACAAGGGCCACCTCGTTTCATAGAAATTCTCCTAGAAGTGTGAGAGAAATTCAATTCTTTTATAAGTGCAGATAACGTGTTTATGTCTTCAGCAAAGTTGTAAGGAGTGTCATAATTGAGAAACTTGTTGAACAAATGTTCTATCTTCACAATTTTTGGGAATATGGGCCGTTATTTTTGAACGATCCCTTAAACTCAGTTTAAATGTTGTTCCTGTTTTTAGATATTTTGGGAATCACATTTTCATTTTGGGGTAACTTTTATAGTGCCCTGGAAAACACATCAGAACTCAAAAATTAATCATGGATTGAAATCGTATCAATTCATCCGGGAATCCATGCTTAATCTGCCATAGCAGTTCTCGATCGATTGTATCATATGCCGATTTGAAATCGATGAACAAGCGATGTGTGGGCACGTCGTATTCGCGGCATTTCTGCAACACCTGGCGGATGGCGAACATCTGGTCCATTGTAGCGCGTTCACCCATGAATCCAGCCTGATATTGCCCACGAAATCTCTTGCAATCGGTTGTGGACGGCTGCATAAAATTTGAGAAAGTATCTTGTAGGCAGTGCACACTAGTGTGATCGCGCGATAGTTCCCGCAATCCAACTTGTCGCCCTTTTTGTAGATGGGACACACGATACCTTCCATCCACTCCTCCGGTAAAACTTTCTCCTCCCAAATCTTGGTAATGACCCAGTGTAGTGCTCTCACCAGTGCTTCTCCACCGTATTTTAGAAGCTCGCTTGGTAGCTGATCTGCTCCAGTGGCTTTGTTGTTTTTCAGCCGGCTATACCCAACCGGTTATAACCCCCTCTTCAATCTCTTGAAGATTAGGGGCTGGAAATCTTTCGTCTTGCTTATGTACTCCTAGATCTGTTACAACGCCACCTTCGGTGCTTGCAACAACGTCGCCATTGAGTTGCTCATCGTAATGCTGCCGCCACCTCTCGACCACCTCACGCTCGCTCGTGAGAATATTCCCGTGATTATCTCGGCACATGTCGGCTTGTGGCACAAACACAAAGCCTCTGCGCGAGCGGTACAGCTTCTCGTAGAACTTTCGTGCGTGCTTAGCGCGGAACAACTCTTCCATCGCTTCGGGATCTCATTCTTCCTGCTGGCGCTTCTTCATCCGGAAGACTGAGTTCTACCTGTTCGCGCCTGTCTGTAACGTGCCTCATTCGCTCTCGTACGGTGTTGCAGCATTCTTCTAGTTTTTCAACTGTTTACATTCGTCGTCATACCAGTCGTTTCTGTGATTCGGAGTCTGCGAAGCCTAGTGATGTAGCCGAGGTACTACCTATGGCGGATCGGATATCCCTACAGTCATTTTCAAGTGTAGCTGCGCCAAGCTGCTCTTCCATTGCATTGGTAGGCCTACTGCTAGCTGCTGAGCGTAGTCTTGAGCCACTTCTACTTTACGCAGCTGCTCGGGCCTTCGACTTCGAGCTACTTCTACGTTACGCCGTAGCTGTGGCGTTCGACTTCAACGCGTGGTAATAACTGTCGAAAGTTTTGAGCGTATGCAGTGACTAGGTAGTGATCCGAATCTATATTCTCACTGAGCTATGTGCGAACATTAGTTTTATCCGAGAAGGATTTACCGTCGATTAGAACGTGTTTTTCTGTTGGCGGTCGGGAGATCTCCAGGTGGCTTTGTGAATATCTTTGCGGGGAGAGAAGGTGCTTCGGACTACCATACCACGGCAGGCTGCAAAGTTTACGCATCGCTGGCCGTTATCATTCGATACGGCGTGCAAGCTGTTTCGTCCGACTACCGGTCTGTACATTTCCTCCTTTCCTACCTGCGCGTTCATGTCGCTGACAACGATTTTCACGTCATGCGGCGAGCAACCATCGTACATTTGTTCTAACTGTGCGTAGAACGCTTCTTTCTCGTCAACAATTCTCCCTACATGTGGGCAGTGGACGTTGATGATGCTGTAGTTGAAGAAACAGTCATTAACTCTCAAAATTCACATCCTTGTGTTGATCGGCTACCACCCAATCACACGTTTTTGCATCTTGCCCAACACTATAAGTCCTGTTCCCAGTTCATTGGTGGTGACACAGCTTTGGTAGAAGGTAGCCGCTCGATGCCCGCTTTTCCACGCTATGTCTAGTCCAACAAAGTTCCTGCAATGTCGAAGTTGCGGGGATGTAATTCGTCGTAGATTATCATGTCACATCCTGCGAAACCAGGTGACTAACAATTCCATGTTCCAAGTTTCCAATCGTAGTCCTTTTGTCATCGCGTAGGTCTTTGCCGACTGTATCGAGTCGTATTTTCTCCTATGTTATTCGCAATGGGGATTGGGATTGGGATTGCTTATGAGTCGTACGTCGTCAATCTAGCTGAAGTCAGAAGGACAATAGTGCCCAGGCTGTACTACCAGCTGAGCACACAACTCTTAGCTGGCGGTCTTTGTAATTGTTTGACCCATGGAAACATGAGGTAGGGACTTGTCAGGACCAGAGCTATGTTGAACGCTCTCCTTATCAACTCACTGTTTTGCAGCCCCGATTTCCCCTATCAGTCAAAAATATAAACGTTTTGATTCCCAGGCAAGAAAATATACAAAAAATGCTCAAACTAAACCCCGTGTAAAGGCGGAGTTGGTAAAGGGTTTAAAATTTCCTGAGGAAGTCCCTGGAATGAAGAAGTCCGGAGGAATCTCTGGAGAATATTTAAATAATTGAATGGACAAAAATACAATCAAAAGGGATATCTATGGTTATTATTGCTCAAATCATTCTAGGAAATCCTGCAAGAATGCTTAAACTGCAGACACATTTTGAAAAATGTTGAAAAAGTTTACAAAGGTCTATCTGGCGGTGTCCGTACTTACAAGTAATCGCGAATAATTTTCTAGGAATTTTGTGAAGAATTATTATTGCTGAACTCATAAAAGGAATTCCAGCAAGAATGCCCCTTCCACAATAATTTCACAGTAATTTTGTGAAATAATAATGCATGGAGGATTCCTGAAATCTTAATTATGCGCAATAGTGAAGTCATTTCCTCTAAAGCGTACCGAATTTGAAACCAAGGTCTCTACTGCTAGGGCCCATATAGCCGAGGCGGTAAACGCACGGGTATTCAGCATGACCATGCTGAGGGTGACGGGTTCGATTCCCGGTCGGTCCAGGATCTTTTCGTAAAGGAAATTTCCTTGACTTCCTTGGGCATAGAGTATCTTCGTGCCTGCCACACGATATACACATGCCAAATGGTCATTGGCAGAGGAAGCTCTCAGTTAATAACTGTGGAAGTGCTCATAGAACTCTAAGCTGAGAAGCAGGCTTTGTCCCAGTGAGGACATTATGCCAAGAAGAAGAAGAAGAAGAAGAAGAAGAAGAAGAAGAAGAAGAAGAAGAAGAAGAAGAAGAAGAAGAAGAAGAAGAAGAAGAAGAAGAAGTCTCTACTGCTAGCATATCCTTATTCTATTAAACAAGTTTGCCGTATACGCCATCTTTCAACACATTTTTGAATTCAACATTCATCGTTCACGACAATTCGGATTGTCATGGGCTCGATTCCTAACCACGCCATCAAAAAACTTTTCCAGCAGATACGTAGAAGCTGTATTATATGCAAGGACACTAAGCTGGGAAGCAGGTTTTATCCCAGAGGGGACGTTGCGCCGAGAAAAGAAGCACACAAAAAAAAAAATAGTGATTGCAAATACTTAAAACTACATTTTAGTCAGAATAATTTCCAATAATGTTAGTTTACGTTAAATATCACGCAAATTTAACTTAAACATATGCCACACAAAAAAATCTGAAATTTGTACCTGTCAATCCATGGAAATAAAAAAAATCTCTCGTATGTATATGTAATAATATTAAAACTTCAATTTAATTTCATTCGATTTTGCAAATACTTTTTCTTCTTCTTCTGTATGGCTCTACGTTCCCACTGAAACTTGGCCTGCCTCTCTCCAACTTAGTGAGTGTTCTTTGAGCACTTCCACAGTCATTAATTTGAGGGCTTTCTTTGCCAGTCATTGCATGAATGTGTATATTGTGAGGCAAGCACAATGATACACTATGCCCAGGGAGCCGAGAAAATTTTCCTGATCGGAACGGGAATGGAACCCGCCGTCTCTGGTTTGGCGATCCATAGCCCTAACCACTAGTCTAACTGGAGACCCCAGTTGCAAATACATACTTCTTTAATTTGATCTTAAAGCGTATGTTTTCGCATGATTATTCGCCAAAATTTGCCAAAATATCAAAACAATATCATAATAAGATTCTTCTCCTGCAACTAACCCAATCAGAATGAGCCACAAAAGAAAAAAAAATCTCCCAAAGATGCAGCCACCCTCGCCCTGCGCAGATCGCGAAAAAGAGACACATTTGCACTAAAAGCGTGACTGTCTTGTCTTGTTTATTATACTTGGCACAATTTGGGTCAACGCGGGCAAATAAAAAAGCAGATGCAGAAGCAACTCAGGCGCAGAGCAGAGTAAAAAAAATCTCTCGAGCAAGAAAACGTAAACCCAGCGCTGAGATGGGAAGTGAGGAAGAAAGCCAAGCAAAAAATTGAACCACTGCTGGCTGTGGCGATCATCCATCGCCCTGTGTGCCGCTCGCTTGATACTCGTTCATCTCGTGATATGCTCCTGCCGCGCAGGGACACAATCCACATCACGGCGCGCACAACTCGGCCCGTCAATCAATGTTATTTATAATCACAATTAAAATGATAAAATTTTGACTTATTTACCAAACAAAAAGCGGGACAACCCGTCGCAGAAATGTTGCCACTCATCGACAAGATGCGAATGACGCGACGCGTTGCTCGCGCTACCTCTATAGTGATTGTGGTGAGTGAGGAGATGCAATTTCACCTTATATTGCATCGTCGTGAGTACAACCGTAAATAGCCAAATAGACCATCAGGAGGTAAAATGGCACGGCGCGGCGCGGCGGCGGCACGACTTTCTGACAGAAGGTGGTGCCTCTCATCTCATCTCAGAGCATGGCCTCGTTCTCTTCCTGTTCTAGTGGTAAAAGAATCGCATTGACTGACGGCTTTGTTGTGCGGATTTTTGAAAATTCTCGAAAAAAAATCGTGACAATCATTCTGTAGTGCTCCAAATGGCAACCGTGATTCACGAAAGATTTGCAACAATGCATATAGTTACGCCCCATATTCGCTAATATTGAATATATCAAAATACATTATTGTTAACATCCTATGAAAATATCGAAAAGATTTTATGGCAGAAATCTTCGAGAATTTCCATAAACAGCACCATTTTTTACCATTGTTCCATGGTCGTGATTTTGCTTCAAATAAGTTTATTTTGTAATACAACTAAAACCAATTGAAAGAGATTTTTTGATATCTCTGTTGACAGCTGCCTAGGGCGTAGCCAGGTTTTGGGTCAGGGAGAGGCGAGCACCCTTATACCTATTAGCTTTTATAACTAAACGCAACACGATGAAAATGAATTTAATGCCTTTATATTTTAACAGCATTTATTTGACCCTTCAGTAGTCACGCTGTTGTATTGTGTACGATACGTTGAAAAAAGCTCGACTGTTCTACATTATTCAGCGTGGTGCTGGTAGTGCCTGCCAATTTCTGGGCCGCAAGGTCAAGGTACGTTTGAAAGAACATAGAAACGCAGTGGAAACCAACAAACCCAACGAATCCGGAGTTGCAGCACATACGGTAGCTTCTACACATAGCATAGACTGGAAAAAAGCGAAACTGATCAAGGCAGTTAGAAAGGCTTCGCATCTCAATGCCTGGGAGTCTTTGTTCATATCAAACGAAACGCAGCCATTAATGAACGAAGATGACCCCCCTATCACATCAGGTCTTTTTGGCCTGGTAAAAACGACGACGATCAACTGATTTCTCTCCATCTCGGACGAGTACGAACAACGTACAATCATTCGACGTAGCCAGTCGGACATTGTCCTGAGGATGGGTAACATCGCACCCGAAACCGGTCGACAACAAAGGTAATTTTAACCCTTTGACGATTGTAAGAACGATAACCCAAGTAACCACAAGCATTATATCATAACATTAATTCAATCATATTATAGTTTAGCTAATGCGAGATAACTTTTATTCTACACCTGTCAAGTAATAAAGCGTTTAATCTACATTATGAAAGCATTGAAGCATTATGGGATATTGACAGTTCGGTATAGTTCTATAGGGACGTTGTTTAATGCTTCATTGCATTACCATGTTTAAAGCTTCATGTCAATCAATAATGCAAGGATTTATTACTTTCCTCTTCTTGGCGTAACGTCCTCACTGGGACAAAGCCTGCTTCTCAGCTTAGTGTTCAATGAGCACTTCCACAGTTATTAACTGAGAGCTTCCTCTGCCAATGACCATTTTGCATGTGTATATCGTGTGGCAGGCACGAAGATACTCTATGCCCAAGGAAGTCAAGGAAATTTCCTTTACGAAAAGATCCTGGACCGACCGGGAATCGAACCCGTCACCCTCAGCATGGTCATGCTGAATACCCGTGCGTTTACCGCCTCGGCTATATGGGCCCTGATTTATTACTTTATATATGCCTTTACTAATGCTTCCATAGTTGTAAACAGAAAAAAAAACATCAGTTCGAAAGAAAAATTTGTACAACCTTTATAAAAACACAACCATTTAAAAGAAAAGAAAAACAAACCCAAATTTACATGGATTGCTGCGTAGAACTTGAATTATCATGCTCAGATATTGCTGAAAATTTATATTGTGCATGTTTTTTTTTTATTCTGGTTGGGACATAAATACAATCAGATGCAGAGGGAACACACATTATGTGGGGTTGAGGTATTGGTTTCCTTATTTAACAAATAATGCCCCGATTTCATTAAATAAATGGTGGAAGTGAGCACGTATGAAATCAATAAGAGCAGAATCAACACAGACTAATTTATATCTATATATTATCTTCGTTTGTGGAATCAATTGGTTCTGCAATCCCTTGTTTTTGAATGGATTTGGGAAAGTACTTTATGTTGCACATTTTTCCGGGTGCAAAATACATGGTAGTCGTAGCACAGCGTTAGCACGTCCGAGTTTCATCGCAGTCCAGTTTCAGCAGTCTAGGTTCAATTCCCGAATTAGAATAAAAAACATCAGAGTGAGAGTATCGGAACTGGTATGAGAAGATAAAAATAGACAGAAAAATGAAAAAAAAATACTTTCTTCTTTTGTTAGCATGATGCCTTAAGTATACATTCCATACTATTTCATTGCATTAGCTATATGGTACAAGCATTTTATATGTTTTAGCAATCACCACAGTAAAGCTTGCTTGTAATCAACAATAGTAGCACCACTTTCGACTTTAAACCTACTTTAATGGTACCTATATGACAAAACAACTTTACATCGCATGTCATATAATACACTATAATGCGAAATTAATGCTCTATATGCAGCGTCATGGTTACTTGGGAAGTATTATGTCTTGTCTCGCGTGTCGCGTCTTGTGAATGTCGTGAATTTTTGGGAAGTCAAGGATTTTTATTTACTAGTGTAATATTTCTCCTGGAGCTCATATTTTCTTGTTAATTTTTTTTTTGTTTATAGAGACTTTACCCTGAAGGGGCATTCGTCTCTAACTTTCTTGTTAATATCTATAAAACTTTCGTAAAAAAAAACATCTGAACTATTTAGGAAATGATGAACTTTTTTTAGGACTAACCTAGGATTGTCTTCATGAATCTCTTCAACATTTTCTCCCACGTAATGAAACCCCATTCTAGGATTTTTTTGAAAATGTCTTCATATAGTCTTCGATGACAAATTGTGCACAGTTCTTTTATCCAGTTTGTCCATACTTTTTTGGTAATCTTGGAATGTCCTGAATCTGTATTCTTCTATTGAAACGTCAATAATATTCTTCCGTGCGGATCCTTGCCGGAATTTCTCCATTGATAGTTTTATATACTCATATACTGCATATACGCATCTCAGAGAATAATCCTATAGAAGTGTCAATTGGCGTATTCCCGGAAGGATACTTGGAAGAATTCTTGAAAGTATTCTCGTTAAAGCCTTGAAACTATCACTGGAGAAAACCGTCGAGGTATCCCTCTAAGAACTCCTGAACGACATCCCTAGAGACATTTTTGAAGAATTTCCTAGGGGTATTTCCGAAGAATTTTCAAATAATGGAATCCTTGTAAAAAATCGTTGAATTCACCTGAAAGAACTGCTGGAATTTATTCAAGAAAAAATGCCTAGATGAATTCAAGAAAAAAAATCCCGGAGAATTCCTGGTGCATTCCCAAAATGAATTCGGGGAGGAACCCCAGGGAGAATTCCGAAAGAGTATGATACGAATTTCTGATGGAATCTTTGAGTAAACTAGTGAAGAAACTGCTGGAGGGATTTCCGAAAGAATCCCTGGCATCCTAGGATAAGTCCCAAATCAATCACTGAAGGAAACCCTTTTCAACATTCCAGGGGGAATTTTTGAAGGAATCAATTGACAAATTTTTGGAAGAATACCTGAAAAACTTGCAAAAAGAACACTCTCAAAATATCCCTGAAAAAACTCCTAGAGGAATCTCTGAAGAAGTTCCTGAAGAAATCCATGAATAATTACATGAAATATTTCTTGAAGAAAAAAAAAAATCTCAGGATATATTCCTGACAAAATCGCTGAACGAATTTCTGAAGTAATTCCTTTACAGAAGCTGCAGGGGGCATTCGTGAATGAATCCATGATTGGATTTTCTAGCAAATCTGTGGATATACTCTTGAAGGATTTTTTTGAGAAAATTGTGAAAGAAAACCTGGATGACTTCTTGGAGGAGTTCCTGGCTCCTGTTTGCATCACTCCAAAAGAACTTAAAGAATTGCAATACAAATCGCTGGAGCAATTCCCTTTAGAAACTCTTAAAGTAATTTAAAAAAGTCCTCAGGTATTCCTATATAATTTTTGGGTCCTGGAAAAAATCATGGAAGGATTTCTGGAATATCTGAGCGAATCCCTAAATAATAAAATAACAATCGCTAGATAAATTCCTGGAGCAATCTTTGGAGGAATTCCTGAAATAATTCCTGGAGGAGTTCTTGGAGGAAGGAATTTCTGGAGAAATCCTGGAAAATGCTGGAGGAATCTGTAGAGGAATCACTGGAGGAAGTCATTGAGAAATTTCTGGAGGAATACTTGGAGGATTTAATGAAATGATTCCTGGAGAAATACTTAGATAAACTCCTGGAGCAATCAGTGAAAGCATTCCTTTTTTTCTATTGGGTACATTTCCACTGAGACAAACTGTTGATCTAATGTGGCGGAAGAATTGCTGAATCTCTGATTGAATTCCCAAATGCATTCCGGGAGGATTCCCTGGAGGAGTTTCTGAAGGAATCCTTTGAGGAATTCCTGGATTCGTTTCTGCATCAATTCTTGAAGAAATTGCTGGAGGAATCTCTATAAGTATTCCTGGAGAAATTCCTGGAAGAATTCGTGAAATCCTTGGAGGAATCCCTGAATCAATTATCGAAAGCATTTTTGGAGGAATGCCTGGAGAAATTCCTGTAGGAATGTTTGCAGGCTTGTCTGCTGGAATGCCTGGAGGAATTCCTACAGAAACTCCAAGAAGAATTTCTAGAGGAATCCTTGAAGGTATCTCTAGAGGAACTATTGAAGGAATTTCTGGAGATGAAATTCTTAGATGAATTTCAGGAGGAATTCTTAGAAGAATTCCTGTAGGATTTCCTGGAAAAACTGCTTGAGGAATTCCAGGAGGAATTCCTGGAAGAATTCCTGAGAGAATTGCTGAAAGCATCCCTGCACTTTAGAGGAATCTCTGGAAGAATTCTTGGAGGTATCTCTGGAGGAGAAATTCTTGGATGAATTTCTAGAGCAATCCCTGTAGAATTTCCAGGAAAAATTATTGGAGGAATTCAAGAAGAGGCATACCTGCATGTTTCCTGGGTAAACTCTTGGGGAACTGCTGTAGGAATTTCTGAAAGGACTGCCATGAAGATTATCTGGAGGAATTCCTGCAGGAAGTCTTGGAGGAATTCTTGCAGAAATGACTGCGAAGTTCCTGGAGAAAATGCTGAAGGATTTGTTGTGAAACTTTTTAAGAGTACACGTGGAGGAGTTCTTCCTGGAGGAATGACTAGAGGAATTCTTGGAGGAACCCCTCGAAGGATCCCAAGGGGAATTACTGGCGGAATCCCTAGCGGAACTGCCTAGTGGAGTTCCCGTAGGAACACGGGTAGGCATCTCTGGAGGAATTCTTCAATCGTATTCTTAGGGGAATTCCTCTAGGAATCACTAGAGAAAGCCTTGGAGGAATTCCGTGACGAATGCCAAAGGGAACGCCTGGAGGAATCGTTGGAGAAATTTCTGGACATATTCCTGGCGGAATCACTGGAGGAATCTCAATAAAAATCTGTGGAGGAATCCTTCGAGGATTCCCTGAAAGAATTCCTGGACAAGTCTTTGCAGGAATTTATGGAAAAATTCATGAGGAAATTCCTAGAGAAATCTTTAGAGAATCCTCTAGAGTGATTCCTAAAGGAATCTCTGACGTGAGTTTAAACATTATGGTAGTTCATCACAATTCCTGAAGACATGCCTGTAAGACATGGGGTCTCCAGTTAGCCTAGTGGTTGAGGCTATGTATCGCCAATCCGGAGACGGCGGGTTCGATTCCCGTTCTGGTCGAGAAAATTTTCTCGACTCCCTGGGCATAGTGTATCATTGTACTTGCCTCACAATATACAAGTTCATGGCAGTCAATGGCAGGCAAAGGAAGCCCTTCAATTAATAACTGTGGAATTGCTCAAAGAACACTAAGTTGAAGCGAGACAGGCTAAGTCCCAGTGGGGACGTAGAGCCGTAAAGAAGAAGAAGAAGAAGAAGAAGAAGAAGAAGAAGAAGAATAAGAAGAAGAAGAAGAAGAAGAAGAAGAAGAAGAAGAAGAAGAAGAAGAAGAAGAAGAAGAAGAAGAAGAAGAATGCCTCCAAGAATTCCTGGAGAAATCTCTGGAGAAATTCCTGGAGGGTTCCCTACAGAAATTCCCGGAGGAATCCTTGGAGGAATTTTCGGAGGAATTCCTGGGGGAATCTATGCAGAAATTTCTGGAGAAATCCTTGGAGGAAGTACTGAAGAAACCGCAGATCAAACTCTTCGACAATTTCTGGAGGATTTCTAAGAAGAATTCGTTGAGGAACTCCTGGAGAAATTACTGAATGAATTTCTGACGGCATCTCCGGAGCATTTCCTGGGGAAATTCCTGAAGAAATCGCCGTAGGATTTTTTTTAGGAATTCAGTAAGGTATGCCTGGAGGAATTCCTGAAGGAATTCTTGTATGAATTCCTGGAGAAGTTCTGAAACAGTTACTGAAAAAATTGCTTAAGGGATTGCTGTAGAATTTTTGAAGGTATTCTTGGTGTAATTTCTGGAGGAGTCTAAGGAGAAAACCCTGGATGAAATCTTTGAGCAATTCCTCCTGCAGGAATCCCTAGAGAAATCCCTTGAGGAATTCCTGGAAGAATCCCTGGATAAATTACTGGAGAAATCTCTGGTGGAATCCCTGGATGAATTCATGGGGGAATTCTTCAATTAATTTTGGGATCTATTTCTGGGGGAGCTACAGTAGGCATCACTGAAGATTGCCCTGGAGGAATCCATGGAGAAGTCTTCAGAAGAATGCCTGAAGGAATGCTTGTAGGAATCCCTGGAGAAATTTATGGACAAATTCCTGGAGCCATTCCTGGCGGATCCCCGATGAAATCTCTCGAAGGATCTCTCAAGGCATGCATGAAAAAAATCCTACATAAATTTATAGAGAAACCCCTAGAGGATTCCCTAGAGCAGTGCTTTCCAAACTCAGTTTTCGCGGCGCCTCAACGTGTCACAGCCTCGCTTTTTCTACTCGTTTTACCGAGCCTGCAAGCTTTAAACGTGATTATCTCGGAATAATGCTTTTCCAAAAACGTCGATGCGGTGACTACGATTGTGGAAACAGTTCTCAACCGATTTCAACCAAATTTGTTTTGAGTATTCGCTATTCATGTGTCGTGTCCTTGAACGATCAACCTTTTTCAAAAAAAAAAATCATATCGGTTTATGATTTATTTCATACATTTTTTGCATGCAATCGTTCCCGTTTGAAAACTAATATCATTTTTAATATTCTGATCGTTCAAGGACACCACCAGGTCCTCTAGTTTTCTTTTGAGTTTGTGCTTTCAGCTGAGCCGTTAGACTGTAATCATAGTCACAGCAAACCACTTCAAAGATAACACGTTTTACTGAAAATGTTATAACATTGGTAATTAGTACCATTTTTCATGTACTCAAGCTGATTTCACAAAAAAAAATTTTACTAGGGGCTGTTTATAAACCACGTAGACCAAAATTTGGCCATCTCAGACTCCCCCCTTCCTCGTTGACTTTTGCCCATACAAAAAAAAAAATAAAATTTGTATGGAGCGTAGCCAAACCTCCTTCTTGTACTATTCTTGTACCAAATTTTGAAGGAATTTCTGGAAACTCTTGTAGGAATTATGGAGCTATCCCTGAAACTCTAAAGGAATACCTACAGAAATCTGCATAAAAGGAATAAAAGAATGTCGAGAGAAATTTCTGAAGGGATCCTTGAAAGAAAAAAAAAACACTGAGACAATCACTGGAGAAACCTCTAAAGATATGGCAGGAGAAATGCCCAGAGGAATGTCTGATAAAAATCCCTAGAGGAATTCTTGAAAAAATCTCTTGCAGAATCCACGATGAAAATGCGGTTGGAAGCTATGGGAAAATGCATGGAGGAATTCCTTAATGCGTCCTTGCAAATGTATCTGTAAAAATTTCTGAAGAAATCATGTAAAGAACTCCTGAAGCGTTTCTGAGAGCAAGCTCTGAAACGATCACTATGGGAATCTAGCAAGTCGTCCTGGAGGAATTCACGAAGGGGAAATTCCTGGAGAAATCCCTTGAGGAATTCATGAAGGAATTCCTGGAGAAGCTCCTGCAGTTTATAAATAAATCCCAGGTTATGTGCGCTTTTGTTTGACTTAAATACTTATGAAAACCCATTAATTTTGAGTGACTACACTTTATAACAGCATGTGATTCTAGAGAGTCTTTCTCTTTCTCTACCGGAATCGGTTCCGGCATATCCGGAAAATTTGTCATGTAGTTAAATTCTATGAAAAGATTGAAGACATGCTCTTAGAGAAATACTTGACGAAATTTTTTATGGGTTTCGAGGAAAAAAAATCGATTATTTTGAATAAAATCCTAAATTTTTAAAATACTTTATTTCCTGAGATGTTTTTCCTCGAGCTCTGAATTATAAAAAATCTCTAGTTAGCTCGAATTTCAAGAAAAAAAAGAACTGATGACCTCCCCTGCCTCCCTCTATAGCTATAGCTACGCGCATGAAGCTGCTGTACTGCTTGACAACTCGCCCGGTACAAAATCCACTGTGGGGAGTTCAACGAATCATGAATCAATCCCATACAAATTCGAGACAAAATGCGTTGTTTTGAAAGTGAACGCTTGTGAGCTTTACCTTAAATGAATTTTTTGTTATTATTGGTGAGAATTGTACTTGAATGGCTTGATGTTTAAAACGAGTAAACAAGTTGTTTTTACCCTAGTTATTTTGTAAACACCAATTCATTGTTGTAGTTCAAACATGCATCCAGTCGTTAGTAGTTATTGATTAAAATTGAAATCGGTATAAAACTCGATCGATTATATCACCAGTAGAAAAAGAGCACGTGCAATAAGAAAATCGTTGGTCAATCAAACTCATCTGCCGCAAATTCATCAATTTGAAGAACTCCATAATCCTTCAACGGCTTCCAATTCTGGTGAAAGCTTCAACAGAATTCCATTTTGATATGAACTGGCTAACAGTTTTGACAGATGCAAATACCGGTTAGAAAACTATCAATCATGAACCACATCATGCTTGGCAACATTTCCCGTATCGATCGTGTTGAAATAAAAATGAACCGAACCAATCAAACAGAAGCGTTTCAAAACTACACTCACCAAATGATGGAACACGTATGCAGTACTTAGCCGACGGAAGGTAGGCAGCCATCAAACTCTCGACACGGACATTTCCGGCACCTATTGTTCGGACGCATTTCCATACTCGATATTGATTTACCCCCGAAAAGAAAAGTGTTTGCCAAAAAGTCAGCTTTCAATCCGGCAGCTTCCGGATGAAAAGTGTATCCAGTTAAAAACATGTGCATGTGAATCGTGAAACGTACGTTTAGCTAACCGTTTTTACATTGTAGTGTTCTGTGCTTAGCGGCGAAATTTCACATTCTAGGATTGCTTCCTGCATTCAGTACAAGACAAACTTGAGTTTCCATGTCCACATGGATTTTTTATACATATAATAATATGGATTTAGAATATAACATTATTTTTAAACCCTTACCTTACAACTCTCAAAAGGCAAACTTCCACCCATTCCATCATTAACATCGCGAATTTGTCACAGAAACGAGGTGAAAACCAGCGGCGTCGAGTCCCAGAACAACATCCGCCCTGACGCCCTCAAACAACTCATCGCTTGTTTCTGCTAGGAACTTTTGTGTCGACGCGACGCGACTGTAGGAAACCCCATGTGCGTCCCGTAACATGCAATAATAATATTTCTTTTAATTATACACAATTTGCCCAAGTGGAGAGGACGTAAATATCGTTTTTATTTGCAAGAACCTGAAAGGAACAAATGATAAAGATGTGCGAAGCACACATAAAGCATTAAAATTTTCAACATCGTCTTGCCAGATTAAGATGGTGTTGACGTGGGTTGATCAAAATTGCTTGTGTGGCTTGGTCATCAATATATAATGGCGTGTAAACGTTCGAAAAAGGTAACTGATTCGTAGATTGGCAATCAGGCATTCTGATTAATACTTATTTGAACATGATCCAGTGACATCCCTACAATATAATCCTCGCAAAATAAACTTCACACCAATCTGCTCCGCCGCTTTTCCCAAAACCATAGACGTCCCACGACCGAATCCATCAGCCATTTCGCGGTAATTTACGAAGCGTAACATGTAATTTTGGTGCATTTGCATTCGCACATGTGAATTCGACAGTTTTTTTTTTTCGTTCTGTTGTCGGGACCCTCCTGCTGCTGTTGCATCCATTCGACTGCTGCGTTTTGTCGTGTAGTACACAGTAAAAATAAGCATGAAATGTAGTATTGCGCCTAACTAGGTATCGGATGCTTAAAATGTTTGCAACAAAAGCAAAATCTCTTCCAAAGCAAAAATTACCAGGATCAGGAGTCCACCAAACAGGGAAACTCCAATTCAAGGTGTGAAGCGATTATTGCGAGGAATCAATGATCAAGGAGGTAAAAAGATGCCCGACCGCTTACGGAGCCTGTGAGGCACCGGGCACTCCTCACAGTAATTTTTCTCTTACCACGTTAATGCACTTGTGTGGTGGACCTTTTCTACCATGCTAGCGCGCCGGGAGAGGTTATCATTAGAACGATGTTGCTTTAAAGCAACCCAAATGGGCTATAATCAGAGCCAGACAAGGCTATAAACAGAGAAGGGGTTTCTGCCGTGTAGGTGGCTGCACAGCAGCTTAACTTCGTCATTTAAACAAGTAACGCAGAGACTTCGCAAACTCGACGATGGTGGGCAAGTAGGACCAAAATGATCTTCATGGCAACCACGGTAGCAGCAGAACCCGTTGGCAGGCCGTGACTGGAAAGTTACGTTAACCCGGGAGTGTTCGCGTCGTGTACTGAGTGCACGCTCCATGGAAAACACACGCTTGTGGTACACAGCGTAAGCGTGGTGTCGCTGAGAGTGGACGATGGCGCGACTGCTCGATTGTTAATAGCCATCATCCTGACGCGGGGCCTTACGATTTTGAGGCTATATCGGTTGGCTACCTAGCGAATTCTATCATATCTATCATTTCATTATCCACTTTGATCTCTACTCCCTTATACTATGAGTAGAAAAAGACCGATATAGCCACAAAATCCTCAATAATACGGTCGATAAATCAGAATATGGCAGGTCCTTATGGTTCATGGTTGCTTCCGATGTAGGTAGATTTGAACCGGGTCCTTCTGCTAAATAACCTGCTGCCTTTCCGCTGGGCTGCTGTAGATACTTGTGAGCATGAGCATGAGCATTGGTGGCCGTACACTTCGTAGTTGCTACTCCGTGATTGACCTGAGCTAGCGAAATTGCACAGAGAACCAATTGGTTGGGGCTTGGGATTTGCCACCATCCTCAATGTACACTTTTCGAGAGCTCAAACTTTTTTGGGTCAATAACGGCGCTGGCCACGTCCTTACGGTCTACCGGGGAAGGGAAGGAATGTTAGTTCGACAACTGTTGCTACTAGAGGTTGTATGTACTACTGGACCCTCCACAGTAGGCCTGTCCACCTTTTCAAAAATGTTCTCTGATTCTCAAGTCCACCCCCATATTTTGATTGGTATCCTAAAAGAAGTAACTGGTCAAAATTTCAGCCAAATCCATTGAAATTAAAAGGTGCATCAAATCAATTTTCTGTTTTCGACTATTTTTGAACTTCAAAAAATCATAACTACACTAAAACTTGTCAAAACTTAATTCTTTCGGCAACCGTGTTCCGAACAACGTGTGCCAATAAAATTGAAGGAAACATGTGTAATTATCACATTTCTAATCAGAAAAACCTTAAAAAGTTGATTTTTTGATAGATTTCGTTCTGGAACACCCTAATATACGTGATAAGTTTGATATTTTAAAACGGCATCATATTCTTTCATGTTTTTTGGTTATTTGCTTCTTTGACTCCAATGCTGTAGGAGTTGAGCAAAAAATATTAAAATTCGGGAAAGCCAAATGTGGTCTAAAAACTAGCTTTTTGGAGGTAATCACGCTGTGGCGCGAAATTGTACCGTAAACCGGGGTCAAAATGATCAGCGGGGTGAAATTGATTATTCTGGTACTACATTGTGTTTTCATACTAGGAACTCTTAAGCGTCGTAATGATCTTAAACTGTTTACGTCATCTGGTTCGTAGATGTGTAGAGATGAGTGTAGATTTTTGTTTATTTTAGAAAAAAGTTTGTTTTGCCTTTTTTTTGGGAATTTGCAATGTATTTCTCATTTAGCTGAAATCATTGCTGCTTAACAATCGATTTCTAATAGGACTTCCCTTTAATTCTCTGTTTTAGCATTTTTGTGGAGCCTTGATTGAGAAGTTATGTAACTATTCCGAACATAAAATAGTTAAAGATAAGTTCATTTTATGCTGAAATTGGCATTTATTGTGATAGAAATCACTAATTTCAAATGAAATTGCCTACCTTTAGGCGTTTGAGGGGAACTTTTAAAGTTTAATTTAGTTTTTTAAGTATTAAATTCACTAGTTATAAGATTTTAAACGCTTTATTCGGTATCAGAAGAGCAAAATTGAGCGGAGATGGAAATTTTCCTTTCCAACTGATGCTTAATTGTTTACTGATCAATTTCGCCCCAAAGTGGCATTTCCAATTATTTGATTTTTGGAGTTATCTAACCTTATGCTTAAATTTGTTGAACAAAATTCCAATATATGGTTCCATGGAGATCCACTTGGTACTGGTTTTACAGAAATTCTTTTGGCAATATTTGAATTGCCACTGATGTTATGCGCAAAAGTTGTTATAAAGTGATCAATTTGACCCCGGATTACGGTACTGAACGTAGTAGCTTTGCTTCCTTGTAGTTTGCCTTGGCTACCCCCTACCACGGGTGATAACAAACAAGCGTGATGACAGGTGTTGGCTATCATATCAGTGCTGACGCGATGCCACTTTTTGTGCGCCAAAGCGTGATTGCACCCGAAAAGCTAGTTTTTAGGCCACATTTGGCTTTCACAATTTTTAGTAATTTTTGCTCAACTCCTACAGCATTGGTGTCAAAGAAGCAAATAACCACAAAACATTGGAGAACATGATGCCGTTTTGAAAAATTCAACTTATTACGTATTTTAGGGTGTTCCAGAACGAAATCTATCAAAAAATCAACTTTTTAAGGTTTTTCTGATCACAAATGTGATAATTACACATTTTTCCTACAATTTTATTGGTATACGTTGTTCGGAGAACTTGTAGCAAACAAGCTTTCAATTTCTGCCGAAATAATTAAGTTTTGACAAGTTTTAGTGTAGTTATGATTTTTTGAAGTTCAAAAATAGTCGAAAACACAAAATTGATTTGATGCACCTCTTAATTTCAATGGATTTGGCTGAAATTATGACCAGTTACTTCTTTTAGGATGCCAATCAAAATATGGGGGTGGACTTGAGAATCAGAGAACATTTTTGAAAAGGTGGACAGGCCTACCACAGTTATCACGGGAAGGAGTTTTGTTAGTAGGGAGGGATTGATAGTTACATAGATCAGGGATACACTTTGGTAAGTGATGCGATCCATGCAACAGTACAGTATACACACAAATGTGTCACCTCACAATTTGGAAGAATGGTGAGACCATGAAAATTTTAAATGAAAATTTATGGGATAATATTTTGCGTCACCTCGCAATTGAGAGGACTGGTGAACCAATATGCTACTTGCCATGAAATCGATATATTGAAACAAAATATTGTGCCGACACTGACAGTGACGGACCGCACAAACTTAGGCAAAATACTGACTCATAACTATGGATCAAATCAGTGTGGCCAGCACCGTAAGGTGCCAAACTGTACAAAAATGGAGGAGATTTTTTTTAAACACAAATTTAATTGAAAAATTTGGCCGACACTTGAAGTGACGAACTTTGCAGTTGTTGTTGAGTAAATATCTGAAGGATGATTTTAAACTAACAGATAAATTTACTGCATCTTTCAAAGAAAAACAAGAGCTTGTTCACCGATCATCAATCATTCATTCGAGCACCCGCCGACCTATCGCTAAAACGGTACAATCGTGCGACACTATTTCTCGACACTCGCATGTACAACAAAGAACATCACAATACTGAACACTAAACACCCGCGCATCTATTGTTTTGATTTTCACTCGAGAAAATAGCGAACGCGATCGATTATGCTGCCATACTCACCCCTTACATGAGCGATGCATGCACAGCAAAGAACAACACAATACTCCCTTTGCGCTGGGCTGCTGTAGATAGGGAATCGCGCTACTTGGGCGGTGGCTTCTATATTCGTCTGTTTTCCACTATAACTCAGTCAATCTTGAACCAATTGACACAATTCTTGGAATGCGGTGAGATAGGTATAGTATCTACCCGTGTACAAAATTTCAAGTCAATCGGTTCAAAATTGGCCGAGTTACAGTGGAAAACAGACGAAAATAACAGACGAAGAAAACCACCGCCCAAGTAGCGCGATACCCTACTTGTTATTACAAAGTTAACTGCGCTACTGCACAAGTGTACAAATCTAGGCGTCTACGAAGCATTGATTCAAGTCAGATTTCACCCGCTATATACTTCATCACAGTTATGGTGTTAGGGTAGCTCCCCATAAGGGGAATTTCTATCTAGGAAACCTTGTGAACCCGGTGTTTGCTACTTTCAATAAACATGAAATGACAAACTCACGTGTCATGCCTCGAGCCTGTGTGCTTGTCAAAAACGCAATAGTTGCTACACTCATCTCTGAACTAACTACCAGAGATGTATGTGCTATAACAATTGATGTATCTGTTGGAAACCTCAACGCTTATTGTTGGCAGTGATGCTAATGCTCACCATATCATCTGGGGAAGCTCAGACATTAACTTGAGAGGCTTCAGTTTGATGGAGTACTTAAGTAGTACAGATCTTGCATTACTTAACATAGGAAACCGCCCAACCTTCATGGTATCTGCTAGAGAGGAAGTGTTAGACATAACGCTTTGCTCTGGCAGAATTAGTCACGAGCTGACCAATTGACATGTGTCAGATGAAGAATCTTTATCTGACCATCGCTACATTTTTTTTTTGAACAATTAAATGTTACTTCGCAAACATTGCGTTTCAGGAATCCCCGGTCAACAAACTGGGATCTTTTTACTGATTTGGTTGCGGCCAAATTTCATGGATACTGATGGCTCCCTTCTCGAAGGTCGAGCAGGTGCTGGTGTTTATTCTCGTGAGCTAAGGCTGTATCAGTATTACTCCCTTGATAGACACTGCATCGTTTTCAGGCCGAAATCTTTGCTCTTATGTGCACTAAGACAATACGCGAAAACATACTGGTTATGTCGCAGTAGTGGCGTCGGCGTCGCGTTGGATCCGAGCCCATAGTTAGAAAGGGGCCTTCGGCAAAGTGCAGAGCAGGTGAAGGCCCCATGTTGACGAGTCCTTCTGTGTGCTAGCTAATAGGCTCTCACTTTCAGGAGGTCAACATGCGGTGCATGTGGTATACTTAGTTACTTTCAGTCCTGGGTATCCACGGTGGTGTAGAGGGCCGAATTGATAGATTTCCATCCTGGGCGATTGCCAGCCATCGCATTAACCTGTGGCCAGGTAAAATTTCTGTCGACTTGTTCGATTTCGTTGTTGAGGCTGCGCTGCCATGAGCCTCTGGCTCTGCCTCTGCTGCACCTGCGATGTCCTGCTGGGTTCCAATCTGAATGAGGCCACCATGCATGCATTACACAGCGCAACATTTTTTTGTCTCAAGAGCAAACTTATGTGTCTCCGAAGGATTTTGGGCCGCTGAATCCGAATCCGGGCTCAGATTTGCTTCAACACGTCACAATTTTGAGCTATACCTCAATTTATAGGGCAAAATATGCGATTTTGGGCTTTTTTGACTGCAAGCCATTAAGCATGGAAATATTTTTTATAAGCAATCAAAAGGTTAATTGGTCAATTAACATCTAAATTAACGACTCATGAAAAATATTTCGTTTTACCTAATCAAATATGATAGATTTAAGCATTTTATGTTGGTATGAAAACTGCCATGCAACTTTTGGAGGGTTACTTGTATGGGAAATATCGTACCTAACATAAATCGCTTAAAACTATCAGATTCGATTTGGTAAAACGAAATATTTTGCATGAGTCGTTAATTTAGATGTTAATTGACAAATTAACCTTTTGATCGTTTTAAAAAAAATATTTCCATGCTTAATAACTTGCAATCAAAAAAGCCCAAAACCGCACATTTTGCCCTATAAATTGAGGTATAGCTCAAAATTGTGACGTGTTGGAGCAAACCTGAGCCCGGATTCGGATTCAGTGGCCCAAAATTTGTCAGAGACACATAAGTTTGCTCTTGAGACAGACCAAAAGTTAGTTTTTGTTACGCTGTGTTATATACCGCAAGCATCTATTTACGAAGAACTGCAGCCGTTACGTATTCTCCACTGATACACACCAGGTTTCACTGGCGTATAGCAGCACAGCTTTCACGTTCGAGTTGAAAATTCGGATTTTGGTGCGTCGACTTATGTGGTTGTTTTTCCCTACAATTCTTAAACTCGTAAAAGCAGCCCTCGCCTTCTTGATCCGTGCACCAATGTCGATCTTGGTGCCGCCATCGGCCGCCATTTGGCTACCAAGATATTGGAAGCTTTCAACATTCTCCACTGATTGTCCAGCTACCGTAAAGCTGGAAGGGTTGACCGTGTTCACATCCAACAATTTGGTCTTGTTGACGTTGATGGTAAGACCTGCCCCTGAGGAGCGATTGCCAAGATCATCGAGCTTGCTCTGCATATCAGAGCGCCGTTGAGCCAGGAGAGCAACGTCATCTGCCAGTTCGAGGTCATTAAGGTGTTCCATAGTAATGGGCTGTCAAAGCAATCAACGATTTGGTTCACAGTCGATCGTACCTACCAGGATCTCGTCGATTACGATAAGGTACAGTAGCAGTGATAGTATACATCCTTGCCTCACTCTAGCAACGACCCGGATGGGATCGGACAAAACACCGTTATGCAGTACTCTCCACGAAAATGCCATGTACTGTGCTCAATGAGGCCGATGATTTTCTCAGGGACACCCTTGCGCCTGAGGGCTTCCCACATGTTTCCGTGATTGAAACGGTCGAAAGCTTATTCGTAATCAATGAACTCCAATGACTCTTGGAATTCCTTGGTTTGCTCCAGAATGATACAGAGCGTGACAATATGGTCCACACAGGATCGTTCGGCACGGAATCCTGCTTGCTGCCGTCGGAGAGTTGCGTCAATCTGCTCCTGTATCCGGTTAAGGATCACTTTGTAGAGAACTTTGAGAACGATACATAGTAACATGATGCCCCGCCAATTATTGCATCCAGTCAGGTCACCCTGACTGTACTGGTCAGTGCGTGACCGACAGTTGAAAAAGGTTTCCAAAGTTCTCAAACCACCGTTTCAACTGGTCAGCCGGGTCGGTCAGTAACTGTCCAGACATGTCTTTCACGGGCACCGTAGCATTCATCTTGGTTCCACTAAGACGACGTGAGACATCATAGAGGAGACAGATGTCGCCTGTGTTTGTGGCTTTCTCGCCTTCGACGGCTAGGGAGTCCGCCAACGCTCTTTTGTCGCGTCTACATGAGCGTTTCACTTCCTTCTCGAGAGCCGAATAGCGCTGACGCTACACCTTTGGCTCCAAGTGTTTTCGTTCGCTCTATCGCGGCTTTGGCGTTCCTTCACTCCTCTATCTTCCTCCAGGTATCATCTGTGATCCACTGCTTTCTTCGGGTGCGTAGCTCACCTAAATTATTCTCGCCGGTGGTATTGAAGGCGTTCTTGATGGCGCTCAATTGATCTTCTACGCTTCCACCTTCTGGAATATTCGCAGCACGGTTCTCTTGCTCCTCGACGAAGGACATTTTCACCGCAGCATCTTCCAATCGACGTGTGTTGAACCGGCGCCCGATTTTCTCCTCCTGTCGCTGGATCCTGGCAATGCGCAGTCGGATCTCGCCGATTAGGAGATGATGGTCGGATGCAATGTCGGCGCTACATTTGTTCCGCACATCAAGAAGGCTCCGTCTCCATTTTCAGCTGATGCAGATGTGGTCGATTTGATTTTCCGTAACGCCATCACGGGAAACCCATGTCACTTTGTGCACTGGTCGATGAGGAAAGAGCGATCCCCCAATCACCATGTCATTGTTGCCACAATACTCTGCAAACAGCTCTCCGTTTTCGCTCATTTCTCCGAGACCATGGCGTCCCATGAAGTGCTCATAGTCCAAATTGTCGAAACCAACCTTCGCGTTTAAGTCGCCCATGAGGATCTTGATATCACCTTTCCGAATTTTGTCCAAGACAGCCTTCAGTTTACTGTAAAAGTCCTTTTTGTAACATTGGATTATGGTAAGGTTTCGAACCCGTGTTCTGAATCTGGCTACAATTATCCTCTCATTTATAGGTTCCCACTTCATGAGCGCTGCGTGAGCGTGAGCGCTGAGCAGGAAACCAACTTCACGGTGCTGAGAAGCGTGTTCACCTCGTAGGCCAGAGTATAGCAGAATTTGACCCGACGCCAATCTGTGTTCTCTAAAGTTCGGCCAACGGGCTTCGCTCAGCCCTAGGATCTCAAACTTCATACGGCGGAGGAGCATTTAATACTCCTGAATGCCAGAACAGACGCTGTTTGAGCCACACCTCCTTGGTGAACAGATGCTCGGGTCGTACCTCCTCAATCTAGCTGAAGTCAAAAGGACAACAGTGCCCAGGCCGCACTACCAGCTAAGCACACAACTCTTAAGCTGCTAGTACACAGGGTCAAATATTTGTCCGAAAAGAAACCAATGCTCAAACATCTTGTTTGACTCGATCAAATTTTCATTAGTGTCAAACTGATGTTGTTTCTTGAGTTCTTTCCTTGTCAAATATTTGACCCTGTGTACTACTGGCCTTAGCTGGCGGTCTTTGTCATCGCTTGACCCGTGGAAGCATGAGGTAGGAACATGTGAGGACCAGAGCTATGTTGGACGCTCTCCTTTTCGACTCATTGTTTTGTAAATTTTGATCACGGAAATAGTTTCAGCGATTATTTGAAAGCAAGACGAATTCTTTCAAACGCTTGTACCGTAATCCGGGGTATCATTGATCAGCGGGGTAACATTGATCGGTTTGACCCACCTCATGAAATGTTCAAACAAGCATTTTACATTGAATCAGTTTCTGCTATGGAATGGTATATCGTAATCTGCTATCATTTAGCTATTAAATGACATGCAATTTATGAAAATTGAATTTCATAAACATTGAATTAAATCTATTTTTCCATAACTGTGTTTCGTAGCGCAATGAGATACATTGTCAAACATTCATGCTTGGCGTGAATAATAGATACAATATGAGGTTCAAAATCACTGTATTACTTCAATATGATATTCTAGAGTTGGAGTTAATAAACGAAATTTTTATGAAAATGCTATTTTTCAGTAAAATATACGATTTATTAAAAGTCGGCTATCAATTCCTTAAGCCATTGCCTACCTTTAGGCGTTATTCGTGGTTTAGAGGATTTTAATCCTAAAATAACTTAAAAAGTACATAATTTGTAAGAATTTGGACAACATATTCGAAATCAGCGACCCCGAATTTAGTAAGTAAGCGTGTTTTCAACACAAATGAACATTAATCACTGACATGATCAATGTTACCCCAAATCAACAGAATAAAAAATTAGATTAAAAAACTTATTTAAATATGTTTTAAAGTTTTACAATACTTTTTCGAGTACACTCAAACCTCCATTTAGGTAGGATCCATTTAGGTAAAATCTATTTAGGTCCCTCCATTTAGGTAACGTTACCTAAATGGAATTTGATTGTGTTCAGATCAGTTGGAGTACTTAAGATTAGGTATAAGATTGGTTTATGGGAAAGAAGTAGTGAGTGGTGTTATGGGGTGGGTATGGGAGAAAGGGGGGATGCAATGTTGCCCCTTAAACACCCCCCCCCCCCTTCCATGCAGTGTTGAAAAGTGTCAGTATCCAGCTGAAATTGAGATAATCAACCATCCTTCCATCATTCAATTGATATCAGCTCCAGCATTGATGACGTCAAACCCGACATCAACCTATCATTCACCTGTCTTTATTTTGGCCACCAAACCCAACATAGACCCAACAGTTGTTCGATGTTGGTCCAACAATGGTCCAACATACGATAAAAATTGATCCGACTTAGACCCGACATTCAATAATTTTTCAGTCTGGCGGAATTTTGCAGGGTTTTCGCAAGGTTTTTCGTGTTTCGTGCCCAGCTAGTCATTTGAATGACAATTCTGATCTAAGATCCTCTAAAACCCTTGAAAACGCCCCTGAAGCCCCTCCCCTCCTGAAACCCACCCCCTCCTGAAACTCCTTGAAAGCCATCTGAAACTCCATGATCTCCTTTAAATCTCCTAGTAACTAACTCTCCCTTGTTGAACTTCTTTGCAACCTTGTAATCCATTTAGGTAATAAACTGAATCCATTTAGGTAATGAATCCATTTAGGTAAAAATTCTATTTAGGCAGTCCCGACTCATTACCTAAATAGAGGTTTTGGTGTAGCTTAACCCATACTCAGAGGGCCAGTACTTGTTTTAAAAATATAAAACATGTAACGTTTGCTTCAACAAGAGAATTATTCAAGAAAGATGGAAAATTCTGATCAATGTTACCCCGGATTACGGTAATATGAAAAATTTGCAAAACAGTTTTTACAGCAAATGAAAATAAGCAACATATTTTTTTTCCTGTGCTAGCACCCAAAAGCAGATTTTTTGGGAGGTCCAATTTTCATACGGTTCGCGGTTTGTGTTTCCGCACGTTGACTTGTGGTAATCTTTTTTTTTTTTGCTCCTCTCTCCTGTCCGATCCGACGGAAGGTGCATCCCACCGGGTGTTTCAGTGCATCTGTTGGATATTTTTGTAAAAGAAGAAACACACCCTCTCCTCTGTTCACCAGCGACGATCTCCTCTGAGACCGAGACCGGTGCGCGACTTGCTTCACCGCCGATCGCGATGCGATATTTTGGATCATTCCGGCGAATGAAAAGAGTAATCCGCGTGAACATTACGCTTAAACTTTATTTTGTTGGATGTATCTTCGCGGAACTGTGCATGCAGGTTGGTTGCGAAGAAAAATGACACATTTAACATACATGGACCGTATTGGCAAAAGCAAAACGTTAACGAAGTAAAATATTATGGTGCACGCACGTCGTTCGCGAGAACAGTGGTGGAAATTTATTTGCGTATACAAAATGCTCGGGCCTACGAAGCAGATACATATTTGAAAATCGAAGATTTAGTGTATATCTCAATGTAAACAGGCCCTCTATTTCAGTGCATATAGTTTATTGAAATGTTTAATCTACGTTCAGTATTTTTGGGCATTTAGAAAGATGATGTCTGAAAGTATTGTAGTTATATATTCTAGCCCAATCGTAACACGACCTGTTTTTAATACATTTTTTTTGTCATCTATTACTTCACTTACATTGGACATCTTAGCTTTTATCGAACTTTAATATTTATGTCACTTTTTAAGTTTTGTGGTTTTGATGAGTACTATTTTAATTATAACACACCAGCCAGCTAGTTTCAGCAATGTTTCTGCAATGAACATCATTGATGAGAATTTTCTACAATTATCGGTTGCCATGTACCAGCAAGAATTGTTATCGATTCTACATTCCTCCATTGCCGTTGCCGTATGCACCTGCACTTCTATATACAAGCCCCCTAGAGAATAGCTATCGCACATTTCGGATCGTCTACTGACTGGAATCAAGATGCCTTGCTCTTGTTGCACAAACCAACCGCCCCAGAGCAGAACCCATTTTCACAGAAAAGCTTTCTGAATTGACTCTAATTAAGAACAACTGGTGCTACATGTGCTTCTTCATTTTCACTCTACAATAATCTGGCTCCCGGTTTGTAGCTCTCTGCGACTAGACGGGTAACAGCAGTTGGTTGGCAGACATCGTCATTGCTGTCGCCATCGATAGTCGATCTATATGTACAGACCACTCCAGTCTGCCAGATTTCTAATCGATAGTCATTTCGAGGAGCATTCGACGTGATTGTACGCCCACGCCCACCCCGAAGACAACACTACTGCGACGACATCCAACAACGACTGCCGCGCCGGTAGGCTGCCAACGGTGGACGCGGAAGTCCTTTACCAAATGCTGCTGCTACTCGTAGTCGCAGTATACTGGCCTCTTTAATTTGCACTCGTAATTATAATCCCTTTTATTCACTCCTGTTGCCGGCTTGCGGGTAGTTACTTTACATCGACGACCATCCTGCCGTTCCATCCGATCTGCTTCGTTTCTATACAAGAAGCCAATAATCCATGTCAAGAAGGCAGCGCTTTTAAGCTCCCCTCTAACCTTCTGACGATCCCGCATAGCTCGTACCTGCCTACGTGTCGACTTATCGTCGTTGTTTGACTGTGTTCAACTCCAGTCAATGGCGGTGGACGATTTGATAATGCGCTCTCGGAAGAACGTACCAGAATTGAATCACGATTAGCAAAATGAAAAAATACACACTGTTCTACATGCTAATCCGGCTTCCAGTGGCTTAAAATATTATTGCTTTTTATTGTGTTCCACCGCCGCGCCGGCCCATCGTCTTAGTGCGTTCCTAAACCCTTGTTGTTTGCTGTCAAATCGAGTCCACTTCCGTTCGATGGCACTGCTACTGGCTGGGTTTAGCTATATAGCTTGTAATGGTGCCGTCGTCGTCGTCGGCAGTGCTCCCGTGACCCTCATTGGCCAGCTGGTTCGATTCCCATAGGAAGTAATTCAGGCTATGGATTGATCGAGTTTTATTATTTTTCAATTAGTGGAATTAGTTCAACATTTGCATTGAATGATTGAGCCGGTGGTACTTGTTGCTAATTCATCGCAGGTGTGTGTAGAAGCATGAAGTACCTACGACGTATGGTTTACGTAAAGAAGAAATGCATACGAGCGATTGATATCATAAGCGATGCCAATGTGTAGTGGATATTCAAGATAAAAGCAAGGAAAATAATGCCTTGGTATCGTCTGTTGAGATAATACGTACCGTAAACAAGGTAAGTTTAATATTAACATAGCTAACTTTGTGCTTTTAAGAAGATTATATCAATCATTTAACCCGTAGGCTACGGGGCTTACAACAAAATTTCAAAACGCTGCCAATGACGCAAACATCAATATATTTCAATGAAATTTTGAGTTTCACTTCACTATTAGTTGTAGTTTCAGTTATGCTGGGAGCCACAAAAATTGAAGCCACGAGGACAGTTTTATTCCGGTAGACGTCTGGGTCAGGAGGGGTAAAAATTGCATAACCTGCCTTTTAGCAAGGCCCCATTAGTTGGAATTCAATTGGATTCATATGAAAAGTTGTTAGTTCTATGTATTATTGTATATTACGTCAGGCCTGGGGGTTAAAAAGTATAAAGGTGATGTAGAACTTTTTCCAGGCCTCCAAAATATTTTCAATTTTGAGTCTAATTTCTACGCGCTTGTAAAAGATTTTGAGGCATGCAAGAAGTAGATTTTTCTGTCCCAAGCTAGGTCTTAAGCATATTGAATTAAACTATAAGTAAAACTTGATGGTAACATACTGTTTTCGTGAGAAAAATCATGTTTTTCACGAAAGTAACACGATTTTACAAGAAATTGCCTACTTTTAGGCGTTTAATATTTCACAAAAGGTACCGTAAAATGGGGTATCTTTGATAATGCGGGTAATTTTGATAGTGCGACAGGCAGGGAATAGTGTATCTTATAACTATGATTCCTTCAATCATTTAAGAAAAAGGCTATCGTAGATCAAAACTATACATATGAAAGTCCATCTTAAACATATTTTCATTAAAACCGAGTTTATATTTAACTTTTTGGGCAAAAAATAAAAAATATTGATATTTTTGTCATTTGTCAACCCCTTCAAACAATCTGCTGTACGACTTTGTTTCAACAAATTTTTCAATGAATAGCCTCTTATTCTCGGTAGATCCATCATAGTAGATACCAAATCTAGCCTTGAATCACTTAACGAAGTGTGTTTTTACAAACTGGAAGCAATTTTGTAAATTGGGACATAAATCTCCATACATCAATAAACGCCTAAAAGTATGCAATGCCCTTGTAATTTCATTTGATTAAATCTGTTATGTTCAAAATTTGTTTATAAAACATTGAGAAACAATCCAAAAAAAGGAATTCACCATTAGTAGCTTGTAATCATATGTCGATGTAAAGTTTAAAATATATTTTTTACAAAGTTAATATTTTTTGATAGCTAAATTCACTGTGTTTTTTCAGTCAGTACTCAACAAACGCATTTTTGTATGTAAACTTTTGTAAAAAATCCATATTTCGCTATAAAAGTTCAGTTTAATATAGTTCATAAAGCATTAGCATCATGTTCATACTCGTTAGATTTCAAGTTGTGATGATTTTTTAGCATTTGATGTGTTTTTCAGGGCACTATCAAATTTACCCCAAAACGAAAATGTGATTCTCGCGCATATGAAAAATTAAAAGTTACCGAAAATCGTAGTAGCCATGGAACAAGGCGGACGCAAAAAAATTGCTCGCGTCAAATTGTTCCTTTAAAGTGTTAAATTTTTTGTTAAAATCAAAACTGAAAATCAGAAATTGAAAGTGTAGTGAAGTGGTTCAGCAGGAAAATTAAGGACGTATCATCCAATTGAAGATTTGTGAACACCAGAGATCCAGAGTGTTTTTGAACTTTGGCGTGTTCAGATCAACCTGGACCAATGATGGCCGACAGAGAAGGAAGATTCATGTGCCACGTTCATTGGGAGCAGCGCTGTTTAGACGATGCGGTTCAAAGAGGAAAAGCGGCCAAAGCTGATAAGCAATTAAGAGTTCAAGTTGAACGTCCGATGGCTGACGCACGCCTAGGCATTGACGCACTTCTTCTCGGCGACCGGAAAGGGCAAGCGGTGTTTCGTCAGATTACCGTAGATGATGAATCCGTTTCGAAATTGGTGAGAATGTTCCTTTTATATTTATTTATTTGGCGATATGACGTCATTTATGGACGCTCTCTTATGAAATTAACGAGTTACTAGCACATTCATATTCTGGCTTGCGTATTGACGTTCGCATTGGCGCATTTTGTTACGTATTGGCGTATCACGGTACGCATTTTAAAAATTTAACAACAGCTGTCAAAATTTTACAGCATGCAATTTTGATAAAATTGTTCGTAGTTTTCTACGCATTGATAAAAACACATTTTCACATCCATTTCACTCCAATAGTTTCGAAGTATTGAGTTGTTAATCCTAACTATGTATGCATCACTCTTATGGGAAGAGTTTCACTGTACAGTTAATCGCATTCGGAATAGGTAGCGCATATTCGAAGTGTGCTAATGGGGGTGTGGCGGTGGATAGTGGCTGAGTCTTTCATTCCTCGGACTAGATTTCTATCGCTACAATTTTTCTATCCCACAGTGACACTAATAAGTGTAACATCTGCGAACTCTACTGCTACAAGAACCGCTACCTGTTTATACATGAATTCGGCAACCTATATAAACTAATATATTTGCATTTACATTTTTGTTTTTCCTTAACAATTGAAAGTATGGTTATATTAATAGATTATAATCATGTTTATGTGTCTTAATTAAATGTACTGATCATACTTAATTCCTGACTTTTCCTGTACCAAAATCCTATTTCCTTACTATTTTTTCGAGGGCGTCGGTGAGTCGCTGGCATCTCGATAAATAGTTATCCCTTCCCTACTATCCCTTCCAAGATCCCTTCCCATCCACATAACGTGTTTCTTATCGTTTCAGAGACCGATCAATGGCGGTTAAGCCTAGGCTTGTTAGCCAGGACACAGTGTAAATACCTGTGCCCCATCCCGGAATCAAAAAGGCCCATGGAGTGACAAAATTTCTTAGCTATGTCACTCCCAACGTTGGTGCTTAAATATACTAAAACACTTTCACTCACTGTAACACATCTACATGATTTACTCAAATACACTTACACAATCTGAATCTTGTCGCATCACTCGCTTATAGTGGTTCCCAAATTACCCCATTCCAAATATCCAACTCCTTGACACCTATGGGAGTGTCGGTGAGTCGCTGACCTCACCTAAAGTAGGCGTCATATCATCACATCCTTTCCTATCCTCGTAACGGAGAAGATGGGCGTGGCCGGCAATGGAAGTTCTCATGTCTTTTTTACTTCAACCTCTGATTGGATAGCTGTTCCTTCCCAAATAGCATTCCATAAGCAATTAGAATAAGAGTATTAAAGATATAACATGACAACTTTCAGTATGCAATCTACGAATTACTCCGTTACCACGCAACGCAACGCAACGCAACGCAACGCATATGAAAAATTAAAAGTTACCCAAAATATTTCAAAAGACCGGATCTTTCAATTGCAATTGATAACTGATACCCCAGTACTTGTTTTAAAAATATAAAACTAGAGGAAATACTGTCACATGGAAAAATATTGAGAAAATTTGCTGAAAAACTATCAAAGTTACCCCATTTTACGGTACCGCATTTATCGCCTAAAGGTAGGCAATTTCTTGTAAAATTGTATTACTTTCGTGAAAAACATGATTTTTTTTAACGAAAACAATATGTTACCATCAAATTTTACTTATAGTTCTATTCAATATACTTAAGACCTAACTTGGGACAGAAAAATCTACTTCTTTCATGCCTCAAAATCTTTTACAAGCGCATAGAAATTAGACTCAAAATTGAAAATATTTTGGAGGCCTGGAAAAAGTTCTACATCACCGATAATCTTTTTAACCCCCACTCCAGGCCTGACGTAATATACAATAATACATAGATTTAACAGCTTTTCAGATGAATTCATTTGAATTCCAACTAATGGGGCCTTGCTAAAAGGAAGGTTATGCAATTTTTACCCCTCCTGACCCAGACGTCTACCGGAATAAAACTGTCCTCGTGGCTTCAATTTTTGTGGCTCCCAGCATAACTGAAACTACAACTAATAGTGAAGTGAATCTCAAAATTTTATTGAAAAATATTGATGTTTGCGTCTTTGGCAGCGGTTTGAAATTTTGTTGTAAGCCCCGTAGCCTACGGGTTAAGCAAAAAGCATACGTGGATCAAAACCATAGATTGAAAACACTAATTTTCATGTATTTCCATTACAATTAAGTTTATTTGAATCCCTGGCCAAGTTCGCAGGGTTTGACAGTATTAAAGTGAAGGTGTTTCATTTTGATTATTGTAATGTAGTGTTCTTTAGTGAAACATATCACCCTTTTAATACTCTAATGCGCCTCTAACGGTTCATCATGAACCGGCTGCTGCAGATGGAGTATGGCTGATCATATGTTTGGCATATACATCAGACATGCTCGATAAACACGGAGGGACCGCCGGGGCTCAATAGATTATATACCCAAGCAATAGTTCCAAGTCGGTTGGTTATGAAAAGGTTTTGATAATTGGTACAAATCCTTGTAGAAAAATTAAAGGTTTTGTGACAGCTTTTTCATCAAAATTGATTTGCTCTTTTTAAAACTAAAATGATATCTTGTCTTATTCTTGTTAAATAAATTTAGTGAAATCAACCGAGTAGTAGGAAGGAAAGTTGCAACACTTAATAGTGCTAATAGATTCGAAGCTAACGTGCGAACAATACTTAAACGCATTGTTGACGTCAATGCGTTCGACGTGACATTTTGGACAAAAACTGTTTGTTTCTTATAAGCTGAACGACGTTACTTGTGTATGACTAGGTTGACATTCCTAGGTAACGTGGTACAGTTGAACGGTTTGGTTGCGTTTTAATATATAAGTTACGAGCAACCCGTTTCCACTGACCACAATTAAACCGTTACCACCGATCATGCCGATATTCGTCAATAAGCCACTTTCGCTATCCAAGCCTGAGACGCAATCATCATGAGTCAACATAAACATCCATTCGCCGGAGCACCATTGCAGCCGAATCGCACCAAACATAAACATCCACCCGCACGCACATCATACGACGTAGAATCATCGTCATAGCTGTGGCGCAACATATTTTCAAGTTCAAGTTTAGGTTAGTAGGTTAGATCAGAAATAATCATGATCGATCGGGAAATGTTAGCGTTTATAAAAACCAAACACAAAACACAGAATAAAGAGTCTTCAGCTGAAACTGAAGTGGCGCAGTCGTAGTTTTTTAAAAACGCCGAAACCCCCTCGGGTATCATAATTTATACATGTTGTTTTTGTATCTCGTATCATTGGAAGCCCATGACATGTTCAAAACTAGTGTCTATCATTGGGGATGGCGCCAATGCTGTGGGTGGCTACCAACATAGGTGTTATCGCAGCAACGGTGGTTATCTTCAATTGGAATTTGACCGTAATTGATTCGATTAAACATTTTACATAATATTTCATGGAAGTAGCATAAAGACAGTTGTCAACAGACAGCATTTTGTATCATGTTATTTCCAAGAAGTAATTTGCTATTAGATTCAAACATTTCTGGTGCTTCAGGTTCCGCGGTTAATTTTTATTTTTCGATAATAGTTTCATAGATTTCACATGACCAATAGCTAATACATCTATGGGAGGGAAATGCAAATTTTTATTAAAACTACTTAGACACAATGTGAAAACTAGTGTTAAATTGGGCAACATAGCCTACTCCGTCTAAACATTGGTCTTTGTAGAGATGGAATTTGAATAACGGGTTCAGCCTTGACAAACAAGCTGTCACGCAGCTCCAACTGAAAACCCATAAAAAAAGGTGACCGGCCGTTTGGCCGAATGCCGTTTGGCCGAATGCCGTTTGGCCGAACGCCGTTTGGCCGAATTGTTATCAAAAGGATTTGGAGGCGTGGGCATACTCTGGATAACATTCTAGCTGCCAATATGATCATCAGAAATATTTCCATCTTTTGGTCATAGGGTATTCTTTCAAAATTAACCATCAAGGGATTAGTTAGCGTTGAAACTGGGAATATTTTTGTCAGAGACTTTTCCTTCTTTGAATCAAAGGCTGTTCTTTCGAGTTATACTGATATAGGAAACAATGGCAAGATCACATAAGTTCATCATCCTTTTTAGGCCAAACGGCATTCGGCCAAATGGCGTTCGGCCAAAAGACCCGGAACCAAATAAAATAAATTTATTTAAATCAAGGTAAGGTAAGTTCCGGCCAGACTAAGGCCCGAGTGTCCTCTGCTGTACGTAGGATTCGTCTCAATTCGACTCGATCCATGGTTATGTGTCTCCAGTCATGCACTCTGCGAAGGGACCGAAGATCGTCCTCTATTTGATCGATCCATCTCCATTGGTATCATCGAGGTTACTCCACTGAGTAACCAGCTCTTGGGATCAAACAAACATTTTTTTAGCTCCCAGTATGAGCGCTCTTGCAAATATAGCAAAAACAAGCTATCTTTGAAACAAATACTAACAGATGAAAACAATACGCAACAATTGGGTTTTAAAATTAAGAAAAATGTATCGATTTTTTGATTTTATACGAATGAGCACCTTTTTCTGAGCCACTGTGATTTTTTGCAGATTTTTAGAACGTTATTTTGGTACCTAAAATCAATTTCAAAGAGATTTTTTTAAATCACCTTTTGACAGCTGGGTAACTGTTTGACAGCTACACCCAGTACAAAATGCGACGAGGGGTGATTCGACAAATCGCTCCCATACAAACTTCAAATTGATTTTTAAACAGGTTCCCGGGCACCAAAATTCATGAAAATTTGGATTTCGGCTCAGTTTTGCATGCAGATTCAGAATATGGAATTATCTCAACAACGCTAAAGAACCCAATTTAGGAGCCCTCACAAAAACAGTTTGTGCTTGCTAATCATTGACTTTATTGTTCATTTTGCTCAAGTACTAAGCTTGAGCTTGGGAACTTGATTGACCGCACGTAGATGATACTCTACTGGTGTCCTCAAAGATGTAAATTTACATGTTTTGACCATTCAATTTGTGCCTTCGCAGATGCTCGAATATGTCAGGTTCAGGACACCTAAAATTGCATGATTTTTTCTAGGTATGCAGCATTCATTTTTCAGTCATATTTTAAGATATTTATTCAAGAATTGTTCCACAAATGCATCCTGAAATTCCTGAGAATCACTCAGAAATTTTCTCCAGGGGTTTCTTTAGTTTGGATATCTTCAGAAATTCGTCAAAATCCTCCAGATATGTTTTCAGAAATTCCTCCAGCGATTGCTTCAAAAACACATCCAATTAATTTTTAAGAAAT
Source organism: Aedes albopictus (assembly GCF_035046485.1). Taxonomy (NCBI): domain Eukaryota; kingdom Metazoa; phylum Arthropoda; class Insecta; order Diptera; family Culicidae; genus Aedes; species Aedes albopictus. The sequence goes on from NC_085137.1 coordinate 366,443,456, forward strand.
TCTGCCATGAATACCTTCGGAGATTTCTATGAGAAATCCTTCAGGAATGCATCCATAGGTTCTAAGGTTACTTATGGTTTTCTCCCAGAAATTAATGCATGGATGCATGGATTTCAATAGAAAACACTTCAGGAATATTAATAAATAGAAAATCGTGTTAAGTACTGTTCCTTTGAATTCCACTAAGAGTTTGCATCCTTTGACAGATACGTATTTCGACCTCAACTGTAAGGTCGTCTTCTGTGTCTTGTACTTGACTCAACTGAACAAGACACTGAAGACGACGACCTTACAGATGAGGTCGAAATACGTATCTGTCAAAGGATGCAAATTCTTAGTGGAATTCAAAGGAACAGTACTTAACACGATTTTCTTTTTATTTACAGATATTCCTCTAACAAGCCCAGGTACATCATCATCACTTCAGGAATTCCTTCCGGAAAGCTTTCATAAATTTATTTTGAAAGTTTTTTAGAACATAAAGGGTATCCACGATGAAATTGGCACGAAGAAAATATTGTATAACTTTTCATTGCGTTTGCCAAAATAGCTATTTTTTTACCATGAATAGTATATTATGTGTAGCTAATACCATAACATTTTCATTAAAATCGGTTGAGCACTTGTGAAGATATCGTTGAAAGAAGGGAATTGCCACTTGAGAATCTTGTGCAAACAAACATTTCGGAAAATATCACTTTTTGCCGTTTCAACTCTGGCGCCAAAAATACTGAACTGATTTCAATGAAAATTTTTATGTACGTAAAGTATATATGCAGAAGTAATTTGTCAAAGTTTCGTTCAATTTGATCATACCGTTGAATAGTTATAGCCATACCCGAGCAGAGGAAAATATCAAAATAATAACAACGGAATCACAAAAGCTGTTTTTATATCTCGGTTTGTTATTATTAACTTATTAAGTCATCACCGTTCCATAAAATGTTCTGTTATGCAATCTTATTTTGTTATGATCGTGCTCTTGGTATATTTTCTTTGAATTACATTTCAATAACAACAGTATGGCAAAGTAATCTCCATCGAAAATGAAGTATGGAAGAACTTTTTCCCGGGAATTCCAAACGGCGTCAGAGTTGTGCGAATGAAACTGGAGAAGACGCTGCCGTCTCGTATTGTGGTCAACGACGAACCTACCTACGTAACCTATCCGAAAACAAACAAACACACATCGCTCCAGCCAACACAACTATCAAGCTCTGCTAAAGAGCAAAAGAGCATCGGTGATAAACAATACACAGCTGTTGATCACCCACCGGCTTCGACTCTCACCGGCAAAAGTGACGATGATAACGACACCAACAACGACGACGACGGCGACGATGACGATATTCGGCGCACCGATACCGACGAGTATAACGCAAAAGACACAGAGACCGTTGAAACTGAAGTGGAGCCTGAGACTACGAAGAGACGGTTGTCGACTGAAACGGACAATGGAAGAAAAGAAGAGAACTTAGCAAAACGATCCTGCAATGAGGAAGGACAGAATGCTGAATTAGAGTGGAAGATTTATCATACCAGATCGAGAAAAAAATAAGTTGTTGAAATTGTACCATATTGTAATGTTTTGATTTGATCTTTATTATCGACACGAATGCACCCACAGTGTAAAGTGTCGCAAATAAAACTTAATAATAATAATAATAGAAGTAATTTGTCAAAGTTTCGTTCAATTTGATCATACCGTTGAATAGTTATAGCCATACCCGAGCAGAGGAAAATATCAAAATAATAACAATTGAATCACAAAAGCTGGTTTTATATCTCGGTTTGTTATTATTAACTTATTAAGTCATCACCGTTCCATAACATGTTCTGTTATGCAATCTTATTTTGTTATGATCGTGCTCTTGGTATATTTTCTTTGAATTACATTTCAATAACATGTTTTGTTGTAGCACAAGTTCAGTTATTATTGTGTCATTGAGACTGTACAAACATTTGATCATTAATATTACAACATATCTAGCTTTGCAAAAAAAACTACACCATTCGAGATTTTCGTTGTTCACATCGTTTCGTGAGGAACTGTAAGAGAAAATATTATTTTGTCATCAGTTCCTCTTCTTTCTGACATTACGTTTAAACTGTGACAGAGCCAACTTATCATCCTTTTGTTTTATAAGCACTTTGAAAAGTATACCTGTTTTTTTGTCCCAATTTTAGTTAAGTATGAATATGAATATAGAGAGTGTAATAGAGTGTTAGCCATTTTATGAAACATTTTGGATCAACTGGTGGAATTCAAGGACGAACAACACTTTTTCGACAAAAATGTAAAAAAATAAGTCATCAAGAAGAAGAACTCTATTGATTATTATTTTTAGACATTTTATTTACACTGTGGTGCATAATTGATCGGACAAACGCCGATTTTCATACAAAATGGCCAAGTTTGAGATGCTGTAACTATGGTTTGCTTTGGTGGATTGAGCTCAATTTTTGACAAGGAACTACAAATATGCTGAATTTTGTGTATACAAAGTATAAAATGTTTTCGTTCACAGGTCTGGGTGTGGCAAGGCGTTGAAAATATTGCAAAAGTGATCGGACAGCGGCACGCGTGTAAATCAAAGGGGTACCGCTGTCCGATCACTTTTGCAATATTTTCAACGCCTTGCCACGCCCAGACCTGTGAACGAAAACATTTTATACTTTGTATACACAAAATTCATCATATTTGTAGTTCCGTGTCATAAATTGAGCTCAATCCACCAAAGCAAACCATAGTTACAGCATCTCAAACTTGGCCATTTTGTATGAAAATCGGCGTTTGTCCGATCAATTATGCACCACAGTGTATATTGATTTCACTGCATCGATCCCACTTAGATTCACTTGGATAAATGTGTCAATCAATGAGGTTATAATGTAAATTAATCTTATAAACAATGAACCACCTAATAAAGGGCTTCTAAACGTCGGTAGTTTTTCATCTTAAGTTTTTTGGAAAATAAACGAAAACTATTGTTTCTCTCTGTTTTCGATAATAAATCGCTTGCGACAATAATAGCGTCCCAATTATGAATGAAACATTTAACAATAGATGCTATTGTTGCGTATCCCATTGAATTCATATGGGACTATGGAGGAGTTCCTATTCGCAACACAAAAAAAAGCAAATTTTGTTTTCAGATTGTTATCAATAACTTATTCATATCAAAATTTGTTATTGCAATATTTAAAAAAATCGCTGTTATTAAGTTGTTATTGAAACTTACAAAACATGTTATTAAACAGGTCTTCCAGGAACATTTTTTTGTTATAATTTTTGTTATTTTGCCGCTTATGACAGACAAGTTTAGAACAGAATATGTTATGTAAATAACATGAAAATAACTCTTTCCGTTACTCAGTTATTTTTCCAAAATAACACATTGTATTATGCTGTTGCTATTCCCTTCTGCTCGGGTATATGTCGCACTATGTCATAATAAGCAGATGTGGTTTTTGATTTGAAAGTACTCAACAAAAATGGCTGAAATTTTCACTGTAAACAGTTTATTACAACAATTTTACACTGTCAAAGTTTTATAAAAATCGGGACAGTGTTACCAGTTCTACAGTCAAAATAGTGCACGCGGAACTAAAAATAGTCAAAAAGTACCTAAAATTTACCTTAAAGCGATTTGAGCTTTGGATATTTACTAGAAAAAGTACTGAACCGATTTCGATCAAATTTTCACCACTTAATTGATACTATGTTAAGAATATCGAGTGAAATTTTCAAACGTTTTGGTGAGGTAACAAAAAAGTTATAACCTAAGCAATTTTTTGAAATGGGTGCCCAAATTTTCTAAAATCTCATTTTATGATATCGATGATTTCTTTAGAAAAAAAAACTTCCGCAGATTCCTTCAGATATTCTTCCAGGGATTCTTTTAGAAAATATCCCTCAAAAATTTCTTATAAGATTGGTCCATTAATTTTTCCAAGGATTTCAAGTCCAAGGAAATCTTTTATGACTTCTTTCCAGAATGAATCGGTGTATTTTCTCCAAAAATTCCTCCAAAAATATTAGCAGGTTGATTTATAAGGATTTTCCTTAAAAACTGTACCCGGAATTACTTCAGAAATTCTTCAAGGGATTTGTTTGAAAAATTCATCGGAAATTTCTGCAGGGATGTCTTGAAAATATTCTACATGCTTTAAAAATTATTTTTAAGATTATACATTCTTCCCGTGTTTTTTTTTAGAAGATTATCCAGATATTCCATTCAGAAATTCGTTCAGGTATTTATTCAGAAAGGGAATGCTCTGGGGATTCCATTGAGAATTCCCGTATGGATGAGTTCAACAAAATTTTCAAGGGCTCATTTAGAAAATCTTGCAGTAATTCATCCAGAGTTTCTTGCTTTATTACTTTTATTGATTCACACAGTAGATCCCCAGAGATTTCATACAGAAATTTCATTTGAGATTTTCTCCCAATAATCTTCCACGTATTACCTTAGATATTTATCCGGCATTTCCTCTAACGATAAGTCCAATAATTTCTCCACGGGTTTTTTCACAATTTGAATAAAAAATATTTCCTAAAAATTTCTATGTAAATTGTTTTGGAAATATCACACGATTTTTTTCTAGGGATCTTTGCAGCTGCATATCTATGCGTTTCTCAAGGCATTCAGGATTTTTTTTTCTGAAACTTTTCCACATATTTCTCCAAGAATACTTGTAGAATATCTTCCAATAATTTTATAAAATGGTTTCCTTATGAATTTTCCTATAAATTCCTTAATATTTTTTTATAGGAATTCCATCAAGGGTTTCCCGAGCAGTTTCTCCTGGCAGTTCTTAAGAAATTCCTCCTGAGATTCCTGCAGAAATTTCCCTGGGGTTTACTTGAATATAGCATCAGAGGTTCATTCAAAAGTGCTTCCTAAGATTATTTCTAAAGGCCAAAGGGATTCTAATAAAGATTTCGTAAGAAATTGCTTCAGGGTTTCTTTCAGAAAATCCAGCTGGAGTTTCGTCTGAAATTCCTTTGAGAGATATTCTTATCTCCCGAGACTTCCTCAAAGTTTAAGGGATTTTTTTCAGAAAATGTAGCAAGGGGTTTCTCACAAACTTATTTCATAAAGTTTTTTAGGTATTCTCATAAAAACTTTTATTCAAATCCTACAGGAATTGCTTCGGATATTCTTCCCAGCGATTCTCAAAAAAAAAAAAAATCGTGAAATCCCTTCAGTGATTTCTGCAAAAAAATAGTTAGTGTTTTTCAAGTATTTTCCTGATTAATCAAAAATACTTTCTCGGATGTCTTTATCACTGCAGTATTTGTTCAAATATTTCTCCAAGGAAAGTTTCAAAAACTCTTCCAGAATCGCCTAAAAATTACTCAACATTTTTTGGAAGAATTTCTAAAAACTCCTTGGAAAATCGTTTCAAGAAATCCCTTAATTTTTTTGTCAAGAAATCCCTTAAACACTCCTGGAAATACCTCTGGAAACTCCTAGAAGAAATTCTTGATTTTTTTTATAGGGATTTCTAAAGAAAAAATCCTGAAGAAATTTCTGAAGTTATCTGTTGTGCAATTCCTAGATGAAAACCATTGATAATACTCAGGCTTATGGAAGAACACTTCAAGTAGTTCCAAGGAAAATGCTCCAGTAAATTCTCCAGTAAATCGCAATCAAAGGTACTGGTGGAGTTTCACTTTTCTTCCCTCGATAAATTTTTGAGGGATCCTCAGAGAATGCTGTGAAGGAATCATTAGAAGAACTCCTGTAGATCAGCGTTTCTCAAACTATAGGTCGCGACCCACTGGTGGGTCGCCGGCTGGATTTTGGTGGGTCGCGAAATCTTAAGCGATATTGCAATAAATGTTTCATTTATTTATCTCAGATGATATTGTTGGTCATTTTTGAATTTCGCAAACACTCTCTTGGAAAACTGACATAATTATTTTCCAAATTTAGGTTGCACTTTAAACCTATTCATTTTTTTAGTTCGGAGAACATATTTTGAATGTTGAATATACTGTCTGCGATCTAAAATCGGTTCTGGGACAATAAATTTCCAAGTTTAAAATTTTGGTAGAATTTAAAATTTTCTTTGACTTCTAAAAAATGGGTTCAAGTTTTTGTTTGCAGTTTGCATTTTCAGTTGGGTTTACATGCCAAGTTTTGTCGTTAGAATTACCAAATTTTGACAAGATCTCACCCAACGTTTGGTTATCTCCACCTATTTTTTTTTTTTTTGTTAATTTTTACCGAACTTTGATAAAGCTTAACTTTGGTATAATTCGGTAAACTGAACTTTGACAGAATTCAAAATAACTAAATAAGAGATTGTAAAAAAAAATAGAAGTGAAATACCCGACATTTTCAGCCCAATTTTTTCGATGCATCTTAAAATTTACGCAAGAGAAAACATAATACAAAATGAATTATTGGATTTCATTTAGTTTGAAAGTAAATTTATGCTTCTGCAGAAATGAATTTCCTCTATGTTTCCAAAGATTTTGTATTAATTTCATGTTTTCTTAATATCTAAAATGTGTGATAGAATATGTCAATCAGTAAAGTTCTGTAGTGTTCCATGATGCCAGATTAGTTAAATTTGTAAATAAAGTTCTAGCAACTGATCATTTGGACACAAAAATCTTAATTTTAACTAAAAAAAGAGTACTGTATCTGTATTATTAAAAAAAACTAAATTTTTCAAATTTATTTTTAAGTGGGTCGCCAAATTCTATTACAATCAAAAGTGGGTCGCAAGCTGAAAAAGTTTGAGAACCCCTGCTGTAGATATCTCTCAAGGAATTTTCAAAAAAGATCTTATTCAATATCTAAAGGGATTTGAACACAAAATTACCTAGAGAATTTTCCGAATGAAATCCTGCAGAAAAATAATATAAATCCTGGAGGATTTTTTTTCAATAAAACCTCTGAAGAAATAAAAAAAATACATTTTTGAAGCAATCTTAAAACTAGAGAACCCTCTTTAAGTACCCACAGAAAATGATCTGAATCAATTTCTTGAATAATGATAATAAATAGATTCTAGAGTAATTTCTGCAGAAATTGATAAGAGAATCTTTGGAAAAACTATTCTGAAAAAAATCCTGCATGAAAGTCCAAATAAATTCAAAGCAATGCTAGAGAATACCGGAAGCAACTTCAGGAATTTCTAAAAGAATCTCCGAATCTTTATGAACCATTTTCTGGAAAAAATCTTAGAATCATTTCTTTGAACATTTCTAGAAGAGTAAGTATTCGGAGAAAATCTCCTGGAAAAAATTGGCAATATTTCACGCGAGGAATTCCTTCATAAATGTTTAAAGAAAAACACGAAAGAACTCAAGCATGATCTCATGCAGCAATCCTTGTATGAGTTTCCTTAAGAATCCCTTGAAGAATCCCAGGATTATTTTCTGAAGAAAGTTCTAAGGAAACCCTTGAATTAGTTTCGAATTGAATCTTGTGAGAAATTTCTTGAAAACTTCTGAGAAACCGCCAATGGAAATTCCCGGGAAAATTTATGAAACAATCCTACAGAATTTGCTGGAGGAATTAACAAAGGACAAGGATGCATTTTGAAGGGATTCTAAGAGAAATCTTTAGAGGAATCCTTGGTGAAATCATTTGCGGGGGTGGGGTCTTCTAAAAAATGTGACAAGCAATGTGTAAAGTATAGGAAAAACCCGTACGAAAGGAGGGGGTGGGGGTTAAAATTCCCATTTTTTAGAGTGACGTACTAAATGGATGACCCCCTTTTCGGTTTGAATGAAGGAAGAAACGGAGACAACCGTACCATCCGTTTCGTTTAGGGGAATGGTGTTTGGCAGGCCCGTGCACGTAAGTGGTGCCAAGTGGTTTAACACCCAAACCCCCCTTGTGCACGGGCTTGGTGTTTGGACAAACACAACACCTCCCGTTCGAAAACTCCAAGGGTACGTTGGTCCTCCGCACACATAAGGCGCGTGTACCAGTTATCACACTACCTAAGGAAAACTATATCTACAAAAATAAGAAGAAGACCGACGAATGTCGTCGGTATAACAAATGATTGATTAGTTTACATACTTTACAGGAAAAATATAGAATCGGAGCCAAAACTACTTTTAGTATTTATTATAGCGTGTGCCAATGATAGGAACCCTAACCCTGTACCAGTTAAGGACACATTTTCTTATTTTGGTTCCACTTCGCACTATTTACATGCATTCCTTATGGGATTAGCCATAACTGGTACACTATGGCGAAATAGGGTGCAATGAAGCCGAAATTTTAAGGAAAATGATTTATTTTTATCATATTTTGAGCTAATTGTGTAGTTTGAATGAGTGCAATCATCTTTTGTGAACGTGATCTTTTATTCACAATTTTTTTCTTATTTAAATTCTTATTGAACCTCTAACGGTGCAAAGTGGTTGAAAATTAACTATGGCGAATTTGAGGTACTATAGCCATAGCTAGTGGTACACTGAGCCTAGTCCATATTTCTTGCCCATTGAGAACTACCGATCTAATCAGCGTTTTGTTTACCGTTAACTTCGTGCGGCGCCGGCGATGAACCTTGTTCGATCGTAGAGTTCTGTGGATTCCAAAGTAAGCTCGATTTCCTGCCATAATGCGTCTTCGAGCGCTTGCATTTCGGCCTCAAGCATACCCGAAGTCTCGTGCCCGTAGAGAACCACCGGTCTTATCAGCGTTTTGTTCATGGTACATTTGGTGGTAAAAAGACTGCATATATTTGTGGAGCTAATGGTAGACCCACCTTTCATTGATGCTGTTGTCTGTCGTTAATAAGGAACGGAGGTAGCCGCAGTCCTCCACCATCCGGAAAGTGTCCTCGTCTATCGTAACACTGCTGCCTAGGTATGCCCTGTCGTCCGTGGTTCCGCCTGCCAGCAAGTGCTTCGTTTTTGACGACCTTTGCTGAACCGACCGTACCCCAACTTTAAAGGGTCAAATCTCCTAACCACTCGTCCTACGTTATAACCTTCTTTGCAATTTTGAAATCAATGTAGAATAGTCCATATACAGGTCGGACTCGATTATCCGGAGTCGGGTTCTGGTGCTTTCCAAAAATATATCTCCAAAACGGAATGCTGTAAAAAGTTAAAATTTTGACTGATTACTATTCAAAGTTGGTTTGACAATATGTCAAAATTTCAGCTTTAAAGAACATTCCGTTGTCCAGATATGTGTTTGAGAAGCATCAGTACTCGACTCCGGATAATCGAGTCCGACCTGTATTGTATACTGGATCCATATTTATATACTAAATCCATTCAGGTAAAAGTTCTATTTGGGAAGTCCTGACTTATTTACCTAAATAGTGGTTCCAGTGTACGTAGCTTTCAAAAGCAAATGAAATTCATTTTGTACTTTACGCTGATTCTTCCAGTAGAAGAGCTGAAAGTGCTTTAAAGATTTTTTGTGAAAGGCTAACTGAACTCAATCTGATGACGCAAGGGACCTTCAGTCGACGAAATCGCTGTATTAGATAGTCAGTCTATATTTCCATTTGCTCTTACTGCATGCTATTCAATGGACGCACCCGCCTAAAGTCACTTAATTCCCGCAAATTAGTCCCATTAGAAGCCACGGGTGCCGACCGAAGAGAAGAGAAAATGAAAAATTTCCTCAAATGTGCGATCTAATAAATTGCTTCCATTTCCACTTTTTCAAACGCAATGAAACGCACCAAGGAGAAACGGCGCAGCCGCCGGCTTGCGGTCAGCTGGCGTGCGGCGGTGGCGGCTGAGGTTCTTTCGCTCTCGCGGTTGGGAGTCCTTTAAGCTGACCGCAACCGCTGCTGCTGCTGCACTGTTGGCCGGTTTGGACACAGTCGTTTCTAATTTGTATCTTTTGTGCGATTTTACCACGAAACAAACCAGCAGACACGCAGTCTGCGTACCCCCGTCTGTAATGGATGGACGAAGAGGTTGAAAGGTGGCGGGTGAGTTTATCACATTTTTCAACGCGGTTAACCAACGAAGACTCCGATGACGGTGATAGGCTTTTTTTGTGGGCCTATTCACGTGTTCCGAGTTGAGGGATTGCCTATTGTCTAATTACGGATATCGTGGACGCAGTGAGGTTCGAGGAAAAGTAAGCGAGCTTCCTACTTGCGTGAATTTACATAATTTACGCATGTTTCAAAGAGCCGGGTTTCTTCGAGTGACACAACTGTGGCGTTTGATATTACTAGTATAGGGTTGGCAGCGTTTCAGGAACAGGTGACCAGGATTGGTTTTATTTAATTTTATTAGCCTTGCATAGATGTGATATCTGAAGTTCAGAAATTTATGCAATACGATTCATCTGGTACATCTGGTAACCTTGCAATTCTGAGAAACGCACCATTTAGTAGAGTGAATGGGCACGCAATTTATTTAACGCCATAATTGAATTACGTCAAGCAAGGCAACCAAACGGAACGCATAACATTTTTTCTTTCTCTCACCGCTACAACTAGAACAGCCCGCACCCACATATTGTGACTATTGAAAAGCTAAGCTTACTGTACAAAACTGACCTCGAAATTGATAGGCCATTCATGTTATTGTCTAAAAAACGGTAAGCTTGATAGGAATCTAACGCACTTACGACAGAACTAAAAGCCCCAAAAGTGAGGGTTTAACTAACCTCTAGCGACAAACTGACCGGTAGAAATAAATGGTTTATCATTTCCGGAAACTATTTTTCTATACCCGTTTGGGCCTCACGCACGGACTTGACAGGGTCGAGGTAGATTTGCTAAATAATTCGAAGGAAATTGCAGTGATCTGTTTATTGCGACGTTGATGGAAGTTAAAATACATTAATTACTTACTAATTTCAGTGTTGTGCGTCCGTAGTGATCCAATGGACCGACGTCTTAGACCTATTTTTTCAACTCCTTCGTTGAGCCCCACACCAAAGTGTTCACACGGGGCTGATAGCACAGCGAAACAAAAATTAACTATTGGTCTCAAGAGCAAACTTATGTGTCTCCGACAGATTTTGAGCTGCTGAATCCGAACTCGGGCTCAGATTTGCTCCAGCACATCACAATTTTGAGCTATACCTCAATTTATAGGGCAATATATGCGATTTTGTTTTTTTTATGATTGCAAGCCATTAGGCATCGGAATATGTTTTCAAGCAATTAAAGGGTAAATACGTCAATTAACATCTACATTTTAACATTTGACCACTTTCTGAGAATATTCTCTTGTTGATCGTTCATCGGACTATCAAACAAGCTGCTATTCATGGTATGGTTTGCTTCTACATTTTACCACTTCTGACGGGACACCATAACCAGTTTCGGGACACTACCAGATCTCCCTGAGGCGATTTTCTGACTAATTGTTCATCAGGTTACTTATGCATGGGTTTGGTGTACTTTTATATTCGACCCCTTCCACCAGGACACAACCGGTAGTTTCTAGTGGGGTCTGAGCCTATTTTCTTGATAAGTGGTCATCAGGTTGTCAAAAAGCGTTGATTTAATGTGTCGCATGCAAGGGTTTGCTTCAGTTGTTATTTTCCCACTTCCGGCGGGTTACCCTGAATCGGTTCAGGAACACTACCGGTTATCCCAAATATGGTCTGAGATTATTTTCTTGCTAACTACTTGAAAAGCTGTGATTTGGGGTGTCCCATGCATAGGCTTGGATCACTTTTAGTTTTGGCCACTTCCATCAGGACACCCATAACCGGTTCTGGAAAACATACGGTACTTTCAAATGTGGTCTGATTCAGTTTTCTTGCTAACCGTTCATCAGGTTATCGAAAAAGACGCGATTTAATGTGTCGCATGCATGGGTTTGGTTCACTTTTATAGTTAGCCACTTCCGGCTGGACACCCGGAATCAGCTCCAGAACATCAGAGGTTCAGATATGGTATGATAATATTTTCCTGTGTATCATTCATCAGGTTATAGTAAAATCCACCATTTGATGTGTCGCATGCATGGGTTTGGTTCACTTTTATATTTTGCCACTTCCGGTGGGACACCCGGAACCGGTTTCGGATTACTATCGGTTCAGATATAGACTTATACTACTTCACTTTCGTAATTCCGCTGAAGCACCCAACACTGCGGTAGCCTCTTATGTAGTCTGAATCTATTTTGTATTGCCAACGAGACCCCCGCAAATGATTCCGTAACACTACCGGTATATTTAAATGTGGTATGAGTTTATGAAAACTGTTAATTAGGTTATCCGGGACTAAAAACACTACCGGTAGTAACTTCTGTGGATTGTGCCTATTTTATTATTATCCATGCACCAGGTTACTGACAAAAAAGCGATTTGATGCACCGCAAGCATGGGTTTGATTCACTCTAATATATGTCCACTTCCAGTGGGACACCCTTTCCCGGTTCCGGAAAATTTACATGGTTCATTTTTACATTTGATCATTTCCGGGGGGAAACCTGAAACCGATTGTGGAACACTACCGGTGGTCTCTAACATAATTTGAGCTGATTTTCTTGAAAACCGTTCATCAGCTTATCGAAAAAAACGTGATTTGATGAAGCGCAGGCATGGAGTTCGGTTCTCTTCTACATTTGACCACATCCGGAGGGACGCCGCGAACCGATTCCGGGACACTACTAGTGTTTTCAAGCATGATCTGAGTATTTTTTTTTCTTGGTAACCGTTCATCAGGATACCTTAAAAGCCATTCGATGTGGCGCGAATATTTTTTTGGTTCGCTTTTACAATCGGCCACTTTCAGCGAGATACCTCGAACCGATTCCGGATCACTATCATTAGTTTCTAATGTGGGCTGAGCTTATTTTCTTGCTGATTGTACAAGTTATCGAAAAGCTTTGATGTGTCGCTCGCATGAATTAGGCCACTTCCGACGGGACATCCGGAACCGGTTTCGGGATGCTACCGGTTCATATATGATAAGAGGCTATTTTCCTGCTTACCGTTCTTCAGGTTACAGAAAAAGCGGCGATTTGATGTGTCGCATACATGGGTTTGGTTCACTTTTATATTTGACCACTTCCAGCGAGACACACGGAACCGGTTCCGAAATACTTCCGGATCAGATGTGGTCTGAGACCATTTTCCAGTTTACCATTCATCAAGTTATAGCGGTGATTTTATGTGTCGCATGCATTGGATTGGCCACTTCCGGCGGGACACCCGGAACCGGTTCCGCATCACTACCGGTTCAGGTATAGTCGGAGACTATTTTCCCATTTACCGTTCATCAGATTATAAAAAAAGCTGCGTTTTGATGTGTCGCATGCATGGGTTTGGTTCACTTTTATATTTGGCCACTTCCGGCGGGATACCCGGAACCGGTTCCGGAGCACTACCGGATCAGATATGGTCTGAGACTATTTTGCTGTTTACCATTCATCAGGTTACAGAAAATGCGGTGATTTGATGTGTCGCATGCATGGGTTTATTTCACTTTTATATTTGACCACTTCCAGCGGGACACCCGGAACCGGTTCCGGTATGCTATCGGTTTAGATATGAACTAAGACTATTTTCCTGACTAACATTCATCAGGTTACACAAAAAGCTGCGATTTTATGTGTCACATGCATGGGTTTGGTTCACTTTTATAATTGGCCACTTTCGGCGGGACATCCGAAACCGGTTCCGCAACACTACCGGTTCAGATGTAGTCTGCGACTATTTTCCAGCTTACCGTTCATCAGATAATCGAAAATATTGTGATTTGATGGGTCACATGCATGGGTTTGTTGCAATTTCATATCTGGCCCCTTCCGGAACACCTAACTGGTCATAACTCCGGAACAGTTGGACCGAATCAAACCATTTTCAATAGGAAACAATGGGACAATATTCCGCGTCGATTGAAATTAAAAGCGTTGAAATCGAATGATATTGACCATCCAAAAGTGAGGTGACATTTTTGTACACATACACACGCACACACATACAAGAGTGGGTCATCGTTTATATGGAAAAATGAAAAATCCAATGGTATCTCATCAGATCAAAGCTTTTTTCATCCCATTTCAGGACTCAAATAAGTGTGCAAAATTTGGGCAGATTCGGTTATGTCTACGTTTTGCGCATCGCGTTTGAAGTTTGTATGGAGTTTTACATGGGAAAACACACTTTTTTGCATTTCTCTCATAATAAGCTCGAATTTTTATAAAACCATGTAACCGATAAAAGGAAAACATAGCCTAGAGTGTCCTGAAAAACTATGTCGAAGACCGCAAAGTGATCTGATGCTTATGAAAAAAGTTATAGAGTTGGCATTGCTTGGCGAAACAGCATGATTTTGTTGCTATTGTTATTCCTTTACATGTTAAAACTTAAATACATGCATGCAGTTCGTTGGTTATAACTATTTTCACAAGCATCGCTTTGCAGTCTTCAAGAAAGTTTTTCAGAACATCCTAGGCTATCATTTTACAGTATAGGTTAAAAAGTTTCAGACAAACTTTTTCAACTTATAGCAAAAATGCAAAAAAGTATGTTTTCCCATACAAAATCCCATACAAATTTCAATTGCAATGCGCAAAGTGTAGACGCAACCGATCGTTCTCAAATTTTGCACAGATACTCAGGACCCGAAACGGAACCAAAAAAAGCTTTGATCTGAGAAAACGGTTCCGATGACCCACGCTAACATACATATACACACACACACACACACACAGACATCATCTCAACTCGTCGAGCTGAGTCGATTGGTATATAAGACTTAGCCCTCCGGGGGTTCTATCATGATTTAATTTCTGGAGTGAACATGTAGCCTTTTAGTACACCTTGGTGTACGAGAAAGGCGAAAAAAACTTTTTAACGTACATTTTAAACATAAAATGTAAGCAAGTTATTGTGAAAATTTCAGCTCAATCGGAGCGTTAGTTACGGAGAACAAGATGTATGAAATGAGCGACTTTGCTTAAAAATAACTTGGTCTCATAATTCAGTATGGTTGGAAATGTGTTGAGACGTAGTTTATGGACAGCGCCTGATATTAAAGTCGTGAAGCTGGATAACCGCATTCTTATTTTCCGACTTAAAGATAATGAGTTGATTTTCAGTCCTCTGTATAACTTCACAGCGGTATTGAACGCTCCATCGTCTTGCCAGCCTACAACAATAATTAATAAAATTATTGCTATTTGGATATGTATTTCCAGCAACAATTGAGTTTACGATATGCTCAAAAATGAAAATCTTTTTATTTAGCTTTCGCAGCTAAATGCTAATATTTAGAGTTTGTTTGCAGGTATTCAGATTTCTAGCTTCCATTTTGCATTTTAAATTGCAAAATGCTATTTTTTTCATTACATATTCAATCATTTTCCCATTAGTGCAATAGTGAATATTTTACCATCTCCTTTTAAGCCCCGTATTGCGGTGAGTGCAGGATTTGCCTTTGCCTCTAATATAGTTGCTCTTTTAATGTTCTCCATTTTCAGATTTTTTGCCATTCGCCACACCGGTATAGCATCCTGGCCCTGCCAAAGTCGCCGCAACCATAATGACTGAAATAAAATATTTATACTCTTTTCAACGTAGAACAGAACAGCAACAAAAAACGAACATCAAACAACATTGTCCTCGTGGCGAATAGCGAAGCGAGGGCCCACCCATGCAACATGGCATCTCGTCATCATTATGCACATTTTAATCCTTCGGTCGAAACGAGACTCCATTTTCCCTGTTGTGGAGTACGAGTATCATCCGAAAAAAAAAATCCCTGATTAACGTAAGACAAATTAAAATTGAAGCAAAAATTTGAATGACACTTTGAAGACGACCGACGACAAGGGCAATCGCGACATCAGTCCCTCTTCTGTGATCCATTCACCGTACGAGACGACCAACGACCGACGGCGGCGACGGCGATGACGAACGACTTGAAGCTGGTTGGGTGGTTTTCTATAATTCAGCATCAAATAATCTTTCCTCATTTTGCGCTTTATAAAGAATCAAATGCGGAACGCGGTAGCAACAGCAGCAGAAGCAGCAGCAGCAGCCTCCGTCAAATCATCACGACGACGACGACCAAGCAGCATCCAAAGAAGATGGGAGGAACAAATTATAACTTTGAAGTCATAAATCATGGCACCTCATTTCGGCTTCCGTTTTCTTTTTCTGCACACTTTCTTTTCAGTATTTTTTTTGGTGAGGAAACAAGAATTTTACTGCCGAAAATGTGGCGAGGTATAGAAATCGTAGTATATGGCTACCTATTGAAGCTGGACCAAAGCTCGACCGTCTTTTGAAGGTGGCACGATTGCAGTAGTGGGATAAGCGTTTTCTCCTTGAGGATGTTTATGGGTTTATCGTTAGGGTTTGTATGTCTAATTTTGTTTAATACGAACTGAATCGAGATAGTACGTAAAAGTTCAATGACACACCCGATCAGCTCATTCCTGTTTGCGAATACAAATATGTTTCTCAAGAACTTTAGAAGATATAATTAAGATGCTAGAAGCTATTAGCTTGAATTCACTTTTCTAGTTATGAAGAATAGAAGTAGCAAGATTGAAATGGACACGTCGGTAGGACGTAGGCCAGTAGGCATTGCGATTTCAACGCTTGGGCAGTTGGCTGGGGCAGCTGGCAAACTCACGCAAGAGGATATAGTCTACTTGAAGCTCTGCCAAAGCTGGATGTTAAGCTGTGCAGTGTAGGAACAGTCAGCACTTTTCCATCATTTATGGAATACATGGCCTGAAAGGTGAGGGAGCAGTATTCACACAGTGACCACCAAGCTATCCTCTACAAGATAGGCCAGAGAGATCCCACGTCCATACGGAGAATTATGACCTATGAACGGAAGTAGAAGAAAAAGGACTTCGACAAGGAGACTTTCATCGAGGCACTTCGGCAAAACAGCGACGCGACAAGCTTAGGCGCAGGGGAGTTGACCGAAGCGTTAGCAACGGCATGTGATGCAGTTATGCCGAGGAAGACGGAACCAAGTACTTAACAGTAGATGTCCGGCGTACTTGTGCAATGCGACGTACGACTTGCCTTCGAGCTAGACGCTGAGTTCAGAGAGCACGAACTGATGCCGACCGAGAAGAGCGCAAGGTTGCGTTCCGTGAAGCTAGAGCTGCATTCAAACGAGGATCAAGTGAAACAAGGCGAACTGTTACAGGAAGCTAGGCCGGAAAGCCGATGCTAACCCCGGGAGAAATGCCTACCGCATCGTAATGGCAACGCTGAAGGGCCCAATGACGCTGAAAGACCCCGTGGAACAAAGACGGTGCGGAATTTACCGTAAATCGACTGGTCTTCAATGACGAGCTCGTTGCCGTGAAGAAAGCATTGAAGATGAAAAATGCTCCCGGCCCGGCTGGAATTCCTTACGTGGCATTGAAGACAGCGATCCTGGAGTATCCAGATATGTATGTTCAGGTCAATGTTGCAGAAATGCCTGGAGGAAGGTAACTTTCCGGATGTATGGAAGGTGTAAAAACTAGTGCTACTGCCGAAACCAGGGAAGCAGCCAGGAGATCCAGTATCGTACAAACCGATCTGGCTATTGGATACGCTCGGAAAACTCCTGGAGATAATCATCCTCAACAGGCTGACTGAGTGTGCCGACAGTGAGAGAGGGACGTCCACGACACAGTTCGAATTGCACAAGGGAAAATCGACGGTGGATGCAATTCGAACTGTAGCTGAGAAGGCGGAGAAGGTATCCTTGCAAAAGCGGTGAGAAGATCGCTATTGCACCTAGGTAACGATGGACGTTAAAACGCGTTTAACAACGCCTGTTGGGAAGCTATCGCTGTAGTCCTGCATAATATGTGGGTACCCGATTATCTCTGTGATACTTAGGAACTACCTCTAGTACAAAGTCCTTGTGTATGAGACCAACGCAGGGAAGCAGTTGTTTAAAGTGACAGCATGTGTTCCGCAGAGGTCAATACTTGGCCCAATGTTGTGGACCGCAATGTACAACGTCGTGGTAACACTATCATTATCGTGGGGTTCGTAAACGACGTCGTCTTAGCGGTATCTGGTGAAACAATCGAAGAGGTGGAAATGCTTGATTCGAAGTCGATTGACACCATCGAAAGATGGATGAATGGAGTTGAAGCTGCAAATAGCCCATCACAAGACAAAAGTACTGGTTGTCAGTAACCGCAAAGCAGTTCAAATGCTGGATATCTCGATTGGATAGCACAGAATTTCATCGCAACGTGCTTTGCAGCACATGGGCGCGATGATCAACGACCGTCTGAACTTTAACGCGCACGTCGACTACGCCAGCGAAAAGGCGACGAAGGCGGTTAATACAGTAGCGAGGATTATGATAAACGTGGGCGATCCAAAAAGTAATATGAGGTGCCTCCTGATAAGTGTTGCAACGTCAATACTTAGGTATGGATGACCAGCCTGGGATGCGGTGCTGCAAGCGAAGAAAAAAAAATTGGGAAGCTGAACCGAGCGCCTACAGAACAGTCTCGTCGGAGGCTGTATGTGTTATTACTGCGATGATGCCCATCTACATCACCCTAAGAAACACCGGAACACGTCGTCCTTGAATGTCTTAGGTTCGTAGAGATGCCAGGAATATGCGCGGCGTCACAGGCGACAACATTGTCGAAGAGATATGCCGCGATGAAGGCACGTAAAACGCTGTCGCAGAACATTAACGGGGATGCTGTTCGCGCTGCAGAAGACCAGAGAGCGCCGGATCGTGACTCGGGTTGGCGGGATCCACTGCCGGGGACATGACTGAGTCGTCCGTAACGTGGCACCGGATTTTAGTCGTCGGAGCACCGGTGAACCGGGAGTCTACCATCAACCGGAATCGCCGGGTCGACTTCGGCACCTAACTAGTCGGGATAGCCGGAGTTTTCTCCGTCGGAGTAGGTTAGGTCCACCGCCGGGGACAAGACCGAGTATATCGCAAAAAAGCACCGAAACTTGGTCGTCGGGGCGCCTGGAAACCGAAATCGCAGGACACACCTCTGAATCAATCTGGGAAGAAACGGTTTCGGAGGATGTTCCACTGCTGGGGAAATTGACTGAGGTCAGACTGGAGCCAAAGGGTTGAATAGTGCAGGAGCTAGAATAAATAATTACTAATCGGAGCCAAAGGACTCGGCATGCGAAAGATTCTACTAATCACTAACGGGAGCCGAAGGGCTCAGCATGAGATGGGTCGCTGAAAAGCGAGGGTCCTAGGAGCCACAGGGCTCATCACGTTTTATAGAATTACTGATTGAGCCGAACGGCTCAAATAACATAGAATAATAAAATAAAACCCTCCTCCAAGGTAATACTGTATGGTGTTGCCGGAGGAGTTGGTGAAACAGGACTAACCTTTTTTGTTTAAGTTTTTTTTTCGTACGTTGAAAATCTCGCACAGTGCCAAATCTACACAGGAATGGGTATGACCATGAAACCATGAACGAACACAACAGGCCACCCGACAAGAAAATTATAACAAAAATATAACATTAGCCTAACGCACCATGATATTTATAACTTATTGTGATATAATCACGTTTAACATTGTGACCAGTCGCTTCGCGATGTTCACTCTTTTTCAAAGATTTTCAGTCTGACTCAGTGGAATAAATAAAATTAAGAGGGAAGACAAAGGATTTCATTAGCTAGCTAGTAGGGGAGATTATGCTTAATATTAAGATAAAATAAATAAATGAAAAATAACTTATTTTTTTCTAAAACATGCAGCTTTATATAAACAATACCCATGCAATTACCATATCAGATAGATAGGAGAACCCGTAGCTTCCGATAGATGCAGAACCCGTAGCTTCCGGGAAGGTAAGCCCAGCTCCCTGGGTTAGTGGGTTGGTGTCAGGCCCTGCGAGCCAGCCGTAAAAAAGACTAGCACCGGAAAATCAACAAGAGAAGAATGCGAACCGATACCAATGGCGACGACCACAGCGACGAAAAGGGACTTGCGATTGGAAGCTCGGTACGTGGAACTGCAGATCTCTCAACTTCATCGGGAGCACCCGCATACTCGCCGATATACTGAAGGACCGCGGGTTCGGAATCGTAGCGCTGCAGGAGGTGTGTTGGATAGGATCTATGGTGCGAACGTTTAAAGGTAATCATACCATCTACCAGAGTTGCGGCAACACACGTGAGCTGGGAACAGCTTTTATAGTGATGGGCGACATGCAGAGGCGCGTGATCGGTTGGTGGCCGATCGACGAAAGAATGTGCAGGTTGAGAATCAAGGGCCGATTCTTCAACATTAGCATAATAAACGTACACAGCCCTCACTCCGGAAGCACTGATGATGACAAAGACGCATTTTACGCGCAGCTCGAACGCGAGTACGACCGCTGCCCAAACCACGACGTCAAGATCATCATAGGGGATCTAAACGCTCAGGTAGGCCAGGAGGAGGAATTCAGACCGACGATTGGAAAGTTCAGCGCCCACCAGCTGATGAACGAAAATGGCCTACGCCTCATCGATTTCGCCGCCTCCAAGAACATGGCCATTCGTAGCACCTTCTTCCAGCACAGCCTCCCGTATCGTTACACCTGGAGATCACCACAACAAACGGAATCGCAAATCGACCACGTTCTGATTGATGGACGGCACTTCTCCGACATTATCGACGTCAGGACCTATCGTGGCGCTAATATCGACTCCGATCACTACCTGGTGATGGTTAAACTGCGCCCAAAACTCTTCGTTATTAACAACGTACATTACCGGCGGCCGCCCCGGTACGATCTAGAGCGACTGAAGCAACCGGATGTCGCCACCGCATACGCGCAGAATCTCGAGGCAGCGTTGCCGGACGAGGGTGTGCTCGATGTGGCCCCTCTAGAGGACTGCTGGAGTACAGTGAAAGCAGCCATCACCAACGCAGCCGAGAGCACAATCGGGTACGTAGAACGGAGTCGACGAAACGATTGGTTCGACGAGGAGTGCAGAGCGGTTCTGGAGGAGAAGGATGCAGCGCGGGCGGTAATGCTGCAGCATGGAACCCGACAGAATGTGGAGCGATACAGACAGAAGCGGAAGCAGCAGACCCGTCTCTTCCGGGAGAAAAAGCGCCGCCTGGAAGAAGCGGAGTGCGAGGAAATGGAACTGCTGTGCCGTTCACAGGAAACACGCAAGTTCTACCAGAAGCTCAACGCATCCCGCAAAGGCTACGTGCCGCAAGCCGAAATATGCAGGGATAAGGAAGGGAGCCTCCTGACGGACAAACGTGAGGTGATCGAAAGGTGGAAGCAGCACTTCGACGAGCACCTGAATGGCGAAGAGAATGTAGGCACGGAGGACCAAGGCAGCGGAGGAAATGACTATGTTGGTGCAGCAGAGGACGGGAACGAACCAACCCCCACGCTGAGGGAAGTTAAGGATGCCATCCACCAGCTCAAAAACAACAAAGCGGCTGGTAAGGACGGTATCGCAGCGGAACTCATCAAGATGGGCCCGGAAAAGTTGGCCACCTGTCTGCACCAGTTAGTAGTCAAGATCTGGGAAACCGAACAGCTACCGGAGGAGTGGAAGGAAGGGATAATCTGTCCCATCCACAAGAAAGGCGACAAGTTAATGTGTGAGAACTTTCGAGCGATCACCATTTTAAATGCCTTAGCTTAGCTTAGCTTAGCTTAGCTTAGCTTAGACTGACTGCACACATCTATGGTTGCTATTCCGTGATTGACCCGAACCAATGACAGTTGCACAATGAATCAACTGAATAATTGACTGGGAGTGGTCAATATTCTCACTGTGCACGCTTCAGAGACTCTCTTTAACGGTACAATAACGGCGCCGGCCACGTCCTTGCAGTCAGGTTGGAAGAGGGAAGGAATATTAGTAACAACCTTTGTTAAGTGAAGGCCCGCGTTTACCGCTGCGACTCCACCAAAGGCTGCAGGAAGGAGTGTTTGTTAGTAGGAAAGGTATCGTTGGGTCTGGATTCACTTTGATAAGTAATATGACCTTCGTGTCATGCTGGTTGCCGCGCTATTGTTAGCTTTACGCGGAAAGCAAACAATCGACCACCCGCATCAGGTGGTCGCTTAATATTTACTGCAAACGACGCGACAAAATATGCAATCTAACACGCTATTATTCGCTTTACTCGGAAAGCAAACAATCGATCACCCACATCAGGTGGTCACTTAATATTTCGAATCGAACCGCGGAAGCTAGTCGCCAATATTTAACTGTAAATGACACGACCGAACATGCAAGCTGACGCACTATTGTTCACTTCATATGAGAAGCAAACAACTGATCACCCACGTCAGGTGATCGTTCAGTGTTGCTACAAAAGACGCGACACAACGAAATGCTCATTTCCGAATAGGGAAAAAGAAAAATCGAACGACCGAAGCAAAAGCACGCGACACCGGCACCCGGACGAAATCCCATCAAACTGATGCACGCTGGGCCCGCCGCCGTCGAAACGCTCACTACCGAATAGAAAACTACATATATAGAAAAAGAATCGAACCACCGAAGCAAAAGCGCGCGACACCGGCACCCGGACGAAATCCCATCACACGAGCGCGCGAAACTTTGCTGCTGCCGAACTACCGCACACTACTGACTGCTTGGCGTCCCGTCGTCGGAGCCCCGCAGAGAAAAATAAAATCGCAAAAATCTAGCAGAGCGAGCGCGCGAAACTTTGCTGCTGCCGAACTACCGCACACTACTGACTGCTTGGCGTCCCGTCGTCGGAGCCCCGCAGAGAAAAAAAAAAAATCGCAAAAATCTAGCAAAGCGAGCGCGCGAAACTTTGCTGCTGCCGAACTACCGCACACTACTCGCGATCACCATTTTAAATGCCGCCTACAAAGTGCTATCCCAGATCATCTTCCGTCGTCTTTCCCCTAAAGTAAATGAGTTCGTGGGAAGTTACCAAGCCGGTTTCATCGACGGCCGGTCGACAACGGACCAGATCTTCACCGTACGGCAAATCCTCCAGAAATGCCGTGAATACCAGGTCCCAACGCATCACCTGTTCATCGACTTCAAAGCGGCATACGACAGTATCGACCGCGCAGAGCTATGGAAAATCATGGACGAAAACGGCTTTGCTGGGAAGCTGACTAGACTGATTAAAGCAACGATGGACGGTGTGCAGAACAGCGTAAGGATTTCGGGTGAACTATCCAGTTCATTTGAATCTCGACGGGGACTACGACAAGGTGATGGACTTTCCTGCCTACTATTCAACATCGCCCTGGAAGGTGTTATGCGACGAGCCGGGCTCAACAGCCGGGGTACGATCTTCACGAAATCCAGCCAATTTGTCTGTTTTGCGGATGACATGGATATTATTGCTAGAACATTTGGAACGGTGGCAGAACAGTACACCCGCCTGAAACGTGAAGCAGCAAAGGTCGGACTGGTGGTGAATGCGGCTAAGACAAAGTACATGCTGGTAGGTGGGACTGAGCGAGACAGGACAAGCCTTGGCAGCAATGTTACGATAGACGGGGATACTTTCGAGGTGGTAGAAGAATTCGTCTACCTCGGTTCCTTGCTAACGGCGGACAATAACGTGAGCCGTGAAATACGAAGGCGCATCATCAGTGGAAGTCGTGCCTACTATGGGCTCCAGAAGAAACTGCGGTCAAAAAAGATTCACCCCCGCACCAAATGTACCATGTACAAGACGTTAATAAGACCGGTGGTTCTCTACGGACACGAGACATGGACGATGCTCGAGGAGGACCTGCAAGCACTCGAAGTTTTCGAGCGACGGGTGCTAAGGACGATCTTCGGCGGTGTGCAGGAGAACGGTGTGTGGCGGAGAAGAATGAACCACGAGCTCGCTGCACTTTACGGCGAACCCAGCATCCAGAAGGTGGCCAAAGCCGGAAGGATACGGTGGGCAGGGCATGTTGCAAGAATGCCGGACAACAACCCTGCAAAGCTGGTGTTTGCAACTGATCCGGTTGGCACAAGAAGGCGTGGAGCGCAGAGAGCACGATGGGCGGACCAGGTGGAGCGTGATCTGGCGAGTGTTGGGCGTGACCGAGGATGGAGAGCTGCAGCTGCAAATCGAGTATTATGGCGGCAAATTGTTGATTCAGTATTATCATGAATTTATGTGAACTAAATAAATGAATGAAATAGATAGGAGGACGGCAAACAGTCAAATTAAAATTTTATACAAACACAGAACACAATTTGTTAAGCGACAGACAACACTACACACCCACAATACACCCCACGCTGACTGTGCTTGGTAGCCGATGCAGTTTGGCACTTGAGCAGCTACCAATGGACGGATAAAGGACTATTCGCCGGTTCCGAGTAGGCCGGGAGCCCGAGACTCGTCCACTTGCTAGAGGGCTACGAAAGAATCAACACCTCACGAAAATATCTATATATATAAAAATGTAGTGGCATACGTGGGACCGCGCATAACTTGCGAACGGAAGGTCCGATTTTGATCGTCTTTGTTTTGTTCTGTAAGTTTTCACCCAAGGAAGGTTTATGAGGCAAAAAACATAGAAATATTGAGAGTTTTTGAAAATCGATCTTCCATACATTTGGTGACCGGGGACTTGGTCTTGGATAGAAACTTGAAACGTCAAAAAACGTAGTAGGCAAGACAAAGTTTGCTGGGTACAGCTAGTTATTAATAAGTGAGAATTGCTTTTATAAAGTATTGGTAACGTTTAGATTTCCCCAAGTGAACGGTAGCCAGAATAGAAATACACTAGAACGCCAATGGCGCTGTACTCAGTTTTCCTATTTAATTAATTTAATAACTTAGGTTATAATAATTGATTATGTTTAAGTGCTCATTTTGTAGAGGACCTTTTGTTTTGGTAAACAAAATTATGTTAGTCACACGAACAGTCGCGAAATTGGATTTCTGTGGCCGGTTATTCTAATGTAGCCAGTGATTGGCCGCGAACGGGAGAACCAGTGAAGATTACCCACGAACACTACAGTACTGGCAATACTTACCGTTCGTAGATCACGTGAACGTGTTGTGCCAATCCGGTCAAATCCGTGGTGAAGAAGAAGACGGACGGCGGGCTGGAAAGTTCCTAAGCCGGGTTCGGAAACCCCACATCCACCGAACCTACGAACTGGTGACGAATTGTAGGACTGTAGAACGAAAAAGGAGAAGTGAAGCCCCAGGTTTCCGACGGGAACCGAGACCACGAGGACGTAGTGAATCGGTTCTGCAGCATTGATATCATTGTTGCCGGCGAAGCGAGACCGCTGCGTGACTACGAGGGCGGAGTAAAGGTGTTCCAGGTCCGCAGAGGGATACCGGCGGACGAGACGTGTCAAGCCGGCCACGGCAGGACGCCCGTGAGCCCCACGTGAAACTCTGGCCGGCGAAGCCATCCCACAAGGGCCAAGTGACGGTCAGGACGGCAGCGCTGTTCCAGGCAGCGGCATCAGGGCCACTACCGTAAGTACAACGTTAGGGCAAAGATAGGGCCGTAGGGACTTAAGTAAAATCAAAATAAAGCCATCAAAACCAAAATCCTCTGATTTCCCTCATCTTACGAAGCCTCGGCGGAACTAGCCGTTCCTGAGTAGGCTGGGAGTCCTTGGGACTGAGCGGGCGTAACGAAGGTTAGTTACAAACAACATCCTTGGTGTTTTCAAAATATTAGAATTCAATTATATCACATTATGTTATAAATGATATGATATAAACTTAATATAATTTTCTAGTCAGGCAGCCTGTAAAGATTTTTAAACTGTTAGTTACCATGAAAGAAATGGCTAGACTAGACTATCCTTAATCGTAGTATCGATAACCCTATTCAAACTCGTCGCCTCTAAAAAGGAAAGCAATTTTTCCGTCTGGACGTCGTAACTTTTTTCTTACCACCTCCTTATGGCCGTAAAGCAAAGCAAGTCCAGAAATTTCAAACTCAAAAGGCGATAGGGTTTATTCTCAATAGCTCAATGCCCACCTAACCAGTACTATTTTTTTTTCGTCAAAATTGCACACGTTCTTCAGTGTAAGTTCATGGCAAGTTGGTCCCTTTTAGCCCCTTTCTCGTTTTGAACTCTGACGATGCATGGATCAAAGTGGTTTGGAAATTCCCTTAATCATTACACTTTGAGTGTAATGCATTTTAACAGCGCAAAGGGTAGCGTTTAATCGGTACGAATCATTTTTTATTAAGAATTATATCTGTAAGGATTGAGGTTCTTTAGCTTTTGGAAAAAATACAGCTTTAAGTTATAATATGCCTTTGCTGCGATGTACTGCTGGGTTGCAATCTAGCACTTACTTGCATATATCGATTCTGCCCCTGTGTAAAGTGTAGACGATCAATACACACATTCGCCTCCAAATTTGTGTCGCTTTCAGCTTTCAGTGTACTCGATGATGGATCTCAGCGTTAGAGACCTGGTTTGTAGGCCACCACTATACATAAGCATTAGCGGAGCCAGCATTTTCTTTTTTCTTACTCACTCTCCCAAACACACACGAGCAAGAAACATATGTAAGAGGGGGCAGCCTGCCTCCTCTTTCATCTCGCTCATTCTCCTGCTTGTTTAGGAGAGTGAGTAAGAAAAAAGAAAAAGCTGGCTCCGCTAATGTACATAAGTGATTTATATATCCTACACATCTCGTGACGAAGACCTGCAGCTGTCCATCGTACTTCACTTGATACACACCAGGTTTTATTGGCATACAGCAGCACAAATTTCACGATGAGGGGGAACTAGGACCATTTGGACAGGAGCACATTACTCAGTCAATTTTGAACCGATTGACATGATTTTTGATACACGATCATATACGCACAGTATCTACGTTAAAAAATTCAAGTCAATCGGTTCAAAATTGACTGAGTAGCAGCAAATGCTTAAAATAGCTGCTCCCGCCCAAATGGTCCCAGACCCTAGTAATTGTGCGTAGGGTAGGGTAAGGTGTGGATCTGCGTGTCGCCTACGGTTGTCGATTCGGACCATTAGTTACATGGTATTGGGCGCCGCGATAATTGTCGACCAAACAAGATTACGATTTACTCTGTCGCGATAGTCACCTCACATGGGGTCAATGTATTCACGACAAAGAATCTTTCGATATTCTAAAAAGGTTCTAATCTTTTCACGCATAGAATCATTAAAATCATGTTAGTCCATCCATTACTAAACAATAAAGCTGTAATTTTCCTCTGCCGCTAACAAACAATAACTTCAATGATCCAAATATTCACCAAGCATAGTACATCCATCATATATTCTAATCACCCATGGCTTCGGTCGCGGTCGGTATCGCACATTCAATTCCGAGAGTTAATGTGAAAATAATTTGAACAACAAACAACAATCTGTTCGTTTACTTGAATACTCTGAAATATTACACATTCATTAGCCGAAATAGAAAATGACCATCGTTTGCCACTGCTAACAATTTGCTTTCGATTCAAAAGGCATATTTCATAGATCCACACTACATTGTGGCCCTAGATCAGTGGTCACCAAACTGCGGCCCGCGGGCCGCATGCGGCCCTCGACAAGGTTTTGTGCGGCCCGCGAACTGATTTTGGAATATATTGGAAAGAGGCCCACTCAAAGATTCCATAATGAAAATCAGAAATTTCACCATAATTCAAAACTTTAATGGGAATGAATATCAACTACTGATGAACTTTGCCATTATCCCGGAGAGTTTTTCAAAAGCTGTTAGATTTTTGAATGTTTTACAAACTGTAAAAGACTACTTTTTCGAATTTTATTCCGAAAATATTCGAAACTGTTGTTATGGCTAAATTTACAGGTTCTCTGTCATGGATTTCGGACTTGTGGCAGAACTCGTCATTAGTAATTTGTTTAATTTCACGAAAATAAAATAAAAATAATGTTCATTTTGTTTTTTTTTTTTTAATTCCAAATATTCCAAAACATGCAAAGGAAGTATTGTCCAAACTTTTGGAATTTCGCTGAAAACTCTTTTATCCCCTTACACTATTTTAGGGAATTCCTCTTAAAATATCTATTCTAAATTGGCTACGAACACTTGCACACATTGCTCAGGAAATTATGTCTGCAGGTTTATTTTTATTGGTATCGTAAGAAATTACGCAAGAAAAACTTTAAAAAATCATCAAGAATTTAAAACAGTATCTCAAGGTAGTTTTTCGGAATTTCTTCCGAGAACCCCCAGAAATCATTCTGAAATTTAATAAAATCCACGAAAAGTCCCAAAAAATTTTGGAACACGGTTCCTAGATTAAAAAAAAAAGGTTCAATATACTTCTCAGGAAATTGCTAAGCTGCAGTAAGAAAGTTCATTCGATATTTTCTCAAAACTGGATCCAGGGGAATTACAAGAAATTTATCTGTGTTCGTGTCTTGGACTTCTGCACTGTAAGTTCATCCACAACATTCTTAAAGAGGTCCATATTGTTCTACGAAAAATAAGCAATAGCGATGCTGGTGCTTATTTTTCGTATAACTTACAAGTAGCTAGTCTGAAATAATTTGCTCAAAACTATTAATACTAAGAACTAAAAAACCTTAATATAACTGTCATTACATCCTGTTTTTAATTTCCCACGATTTTCAGATTTTTTTTTCTAGTGAAATAAAACCACCTGATAACTACAGGTTGTTTAATTCTTTGCTAATGTTCAATAATTTCAAAAAATCAAACATCCGAATTTCGTATTGAATCTTCAATTTATTGAAAATAAACTCTTAAATGTCTTGCGGCCCGCGGTCGCTTTTCAAAATTCAATTTTGGCCCGCAAAGAGAGTTAGGCTGAGGATCACTGCCCTAGATGAACGGTTACTGTTACTGCTCACAGCATAAAATCACCACATTCATCACCGTCATCGTCATGTAACGGCGGCGTAGAATCCGACAAAAAAATAGAGTGGCACTCCCCCAGCTCAACCAGCCGCGTGGAGGTCCCCAAAAACAGTCATTAAAAATAAATTATTGAAATTCCATGAAGCGGACATCAAAGTAAATTGGACACATGCACTAAAACGAAAATTGCTCTATTATAAATGGGGTGCGACCAACGCGTGTACATTCTGTGTATGATGATGGGGTTTTCCTCTGAGCTGACCCATACACGCGCCATGCCCACATTCCACTCACTGACTGGCTAGAAGTCATACCAAGCCATAGTAATATTACTGAGCCAAAACGGAAAGCAATTTATGTGGTGTCAAAAACTGTATTACCCTGACATGGCCATAATTATTTGTCCCAGTCAATTGCTTGTGGATATATGATTTCCATTTCCTGGTGAAACCAGGAAAAGTACTTCCAAACTCGTACGAACTGCGCTGATTGTTCCTGGGTGATATGACACCTGTTATAAACTTGATGGAATATTTCCATTCGTCATTCTAAGGCCGAAGAAGCCACATTTGAACCGAGCATGTGCTGTTGCGGCTTGGATCAAACTGTAATTTGTCAGAATTTCAGAATTTTCTCATTCCTCTAAACGGTTCTAACCGACACAACGAGGGTGGAAATCTCAATTCGACAAGGCAATAAAAAGATTTACGCAATGACACATCCGTGATGCAGCGGGTGATTATTTTAACTGTTTTCCATAAACCCATACTCTTCACCCGAAAATTGGACACAAAAAGATAAATTACATTCAAATCTCACACGCCAAATATTTCCGAATGGAATTGACGGTTAAGAGAATCGCAAAGCGATAAAACGACACTAATAAATGTGTTTCAAACCGGAAACAAATACGCATGGGGCGGTCGACGTGGTGGTTGGTGAGCTCTACGCATCTCTTTATGTTGTTCGCCCGTTTGTTGTAGGGAAGAGGTGGGGCTGGAGTGAAACACAGCGTCAAAGACAGTGAACCCATAAAAATACGCACTCGCACAAATCTGTCACATTAAAACCATCAATCTTCGCACAAGTTGACAGAATTGTAATAAAATTGGAAATTCCTCCGGTCGAACATGCCACACCATTGCGATACGATGCGATGGTTGCCCGACATTTGTAAGTTGGGATTTGACGGAAAGTGTTTGAAGATGTGTAGATCGAAAGGTTTTTTTTTCGAAAAACCAAAGCTTTCGATCGTCTTAATCACGAAAACATGTGGGGGAGGCCTCAGGCGTAAGGGTGTACCTGAGAAAACCTTCGGCTTCATTGAAGCACTATACAGGGAATTTTCCAACACAGCCTTCATTATCGTTACACCTGGAGATTACCATAGCAGACCGAATCGCAAATCGACCACGTTCTGATTGACGGACGGCACTTCTCCGACATTATCGACGTCAGGACCTATCGTGGCGCCAACATCGACTCCGATCACTGCTACCTAGTGATGGTCAAACTGCGCCCAAAACTCTTCGTCATCAATAATGTACGATACTGGCGACCGTCACGGTACAACCTAGAGCGACTAAATAACCGCATGTAGCCTCTGCTTCCTCGCAGAATCTCGAGGCCGCGTTGCCAGACGAGAGCGAGCTCGATGAGGCCCCTCTAGAGGACTGCTGGAGTACAGTGAAAGCAGCCATCAACGACGCAGTCGAGAGCATCATCGGGTACGTGGAACGGAATCATTGGAACAAATGGTTTGATGAAGAGTGCAGAATGGTTTTGGAGGAGAAGAACGCAGCGCGGGCGGTAATGCTGTAGCAAGGTACCCGACAGCCCAGACAAGCAATTTGTACGTATAATGAAGTTTATGTTCATGTAATACGTACTTTTATTCGGTAAAGTTACATTGCATAAGATGCAGTAAAAGTGCCTTATGCGTACAAAAGTGTACGTGTAAGTGTACGCTGTACGTGCATTGACGGAAAAATTATGACGCTATATGACTTGAAGCGACATCTTATGCGATGTATGGTATGCACTATTGCGACGTAATATAGCATTATATGCGACTTAAAAGTATTCGAAACAAAAATATCATGTCACTCAAGTATCGGACTAATCACCATTGGATTATCGAACGGCACTTCACACTTAACACCAAACACTACTTATGAAACACACTAATTAATTGTCATGACATTCTCACTCACCTAAATGCTTGTTGGAATACACTTGGTTTCCGTGCGCTGTACGTGTTCAGCAGGCTATCTGGAGATCCAAATTATGTAGCATGATTTCCCGCACAGTTACCTCTACTCCTGTCTTTCTAGTACCTCCCATTGTTAATTATCAGGTCAACAAAGCAAAAAATTGTTTTGTAACCATAATGCTGACTTTTCACTTTCTGGTAGCTTTTTGTTACTTCAACAGCACCTCTTTCATTGTTATCACATATCACATCGCAATATGCCAGCGTTAACGATTCTAGCTTATGCGAGTTTGAATGTACATTTGAACGAATTTATTTTCACTTTTATCTAAATCGCATTGTATACCAATGCGGGTTAAACTGACATAACTAGAAAAGTACCAAGCGAAGTCGTATAATCATCGCAGTACGCAATTATGCAAATTCAATTGACACTTTCCGAGTTCACTCGAACGCTTTTGCGAATAACCAAAGTTCGTCGCAACAAAATATTGGAGTATCGTCTACTACGATGTAGTCATACATTATAAAAGTTAATTTGCACTCTTATATGATTTTACCTGATACATTGCAGTAAGTTCAAAAATAACATCATATGCGTTGAAAATTGTCCGTCAGCCGTTATATGCGATACTTGATACTTGATACTTGATGGGCTACAACTCGTAGCGATGAGTCTACGCCGAATGAAGTATCCGTCTCCACTGGCCTCGGTCCTGGGCCAATCGCTTCCAGTCGCCCTGAACGATTAGAGACCTTAGGTCCTCCTCAACTGCAAAAAGCCAACGTGTACGCGGCCTCCAACGAAGCCGACGACCCCTTCCTGGTTCTCTGCTAAATATACTTTTAGCTTGTCGTTCCTCCGGCATACAAGCTACGTGTCCAGCCCACCGCAGCCTGCCGTGTTGTATTCGCTTCACTATATCCATCTCTCTATATACCTGGTACAATTCGTAGTTCATGCGACGCCGCCAGATGCCGTCCTCCAGTTTACCGCCGAGTATTGTTCGCAGCACTTTACGTTCGAAGACTCCAAAGGCTCTCCGATCAACTTCTTTTAACGTCCACGTTTCATGACCGTATAAAGCGACCGGGAGAATCAGATACTTGTACAACGCGAGCTTTGTCTTCGTTTGCAGCCTGCGGGACCTGAGCTGGTTTCGCAGACCGAAAAAGGCCCGATATGCAGCCGCAATACGTTTTTTCACCTCGCGGGTAACATCATTATCGCACGTCACTAGAGTACCAAGATAAACAAATTCATCCACAACTTCAAACTTTTCCCCACCTAGCACCACTATTCTACCACGGCCGGACCGACGTTGAACACCAGCAATCATGTACTTAATCTTTGTGGTGTTGATCGTAAGTCCAATCCTCGCAGTCTCCCTCTTAAAAGGTATGAACGCCTCTTCCACGGCCCGACGGTCGATTCCGATGATGTTGATATCGTCCACGAAGTCCAGGAGCATATGCGACTTCGTGACAATGGTTCCGCTTCTGTGCACACCAGCTCTCCTTATCGCTCTTTCCAGTGCTATGTTGAACAGTAAGTTCGAAAGAGCATCGCCCTGCTTCAGTCCGTCAAAGGTTACGAACGATGACGAAATTTCATCCACAACCCGTACACTTGATTTCGATCCGTCAAGCGTCGCACGAATCAGTCTAATCAACTTCGCCGGAAAACCATGTTCGATCATAATCTGCCATAACTCGTTTCTCTTCACTGAATTGTACGCCACCTTGAAATCAATAAACAGATGATGGGTCTGCAAGTTGTACTCCCGAAATTTATTGAGAATCTGCTGCAGGGTGAACATCTGGTCCGTCGTTGATCGGCCCTCACGAAATCCTGCCTGATATTCGCCGACGAAGGACTCCTCAATCGGCCTCAGCCTGTGGAACAGAACTCCGGACAAAATTTTGTACGCTGAATTGAGGAGTGTTATTCCTCTGTAATTCGCGCACTCCAGTCGATGCCCTTTCTTGAAAAGAGGGCAAATGAGACCATCCAACCAACTAGCAGGCAGTTCTTCCTCCTCCCATATCTTCAATATAAAACGGTGTAAGAGTTGATACAGCTGCTCACTACCGTGCTTGAGAAGCTCGGCCGGGAGTTCGTCCTTCCCAGCAGCCTTGTTGTTCTTCAGTCCCCTAATGGCTGTCTTGACCTCGTCTAGCGTTGGAGGTTCCACAGCTTGTCCATCGTCGTCGATTCGAATTCTGTCCGTCGCTCTTCCACTCCCACCGTTCAACAATACCTCGAAGTGCTCTCTCCACCTGGCAGCCACCATTGTCTTGTCTGTCAGCAAGTTTCCATTATGGTCGTTGCACATGACGGGAGAAGGCGCTGTTTTTCTCCGCACGCCATTGACAGTTTCGTAAAATCTCCGCATATCATTCTGTTCCATACTCTCTTGCGCCTGAGCAATCACATTCTCCTCGTGCTCTTTTTTCTTTTTGCGGTGGATTCCTTTTTTCCGGCTTCTGGCAACATTCTTCTCGTCCGTTACCCTCTGGCACTCCTCGTCGAACCACCCTTTTCTAGGTCGTCTATGAGCAGTACGTATCACCTCCCGCGCTGCTGTACTCATCGCTCCGTGGATAGACTCCCACAGAGTGTTGAGATTATCGCTCTCGTTGATCTCACTTATCCGCTCGTCCAGCTTCTGGTGATAGTCAGCTACCGTACCGTCTGTTGAAAACCGCTGGATGTTGAAACGCATCGATCGTCGGTTCCTAGAGTCTGACACGTTTGATAACCGAGCTCGAATCTTACTAACTACGAGATTGTGATCTGAGTCGATGTTGGGACCTCGAAAAGTTCTAACATCAATTACGTCCGAGAAATGTCGGCCATCTACCAGCACATGGTCGATTTGGTTGCAAGTCTCGCCGTTTGGGTGTCTCCAGGTGTGCTTGCGGATGTCCTTGCGTGCAAAGTAGGTGCTACTAATGGCCATCCCCCTGGCGGCAGCAAAGATGACTAATCTCAGGCCGTTGTCATTAGTGACGGAGCAAAGGCTCTCTGTACCGATGATTGGACGGAAAAAGTCCTCTCTTCCGACCTGTGCATTGGCGTCACCGATGACAATCTTAACGTCGTGTTTTGGGCATTCTCCATAGGTCTTGTCAAGACATTCATAAAACGCATCCTTCACATCATCGGTTTTCTCGTTTGTCGGCGCATAGACATTGATCAGGCTGTAGTTAAAGAATTTGCCCCGGATCCTCAATCCAATCCATAACTCGCTTCATCTGTTTCCCGATCACTATGAATCCGACCCCATGTTCTGATTATCGCTGCCGCTGTGGTAGATGTTATATTTGAACGATGTGTTGGCAACGGGATCCACCGCCCTTAATTCACGTTCACCAGTTTTGGGCCACCGCACTTCCTGTAAAGCAGCTACGCACACACCCACTTTCTGCAATTCACGAGCCGAAAGGCTCACTCGTCCACGTTCATTTAAGGCCCTGACGTTTCAGGTACCGAGTTTCCAATCATAGTCCTTTTTTTGTTGCCTAGTCGGTTTCCGAGAGTATCGTTCGCATATTCTATTTCTTACTTCATTTTTCGTAGTGTTGAAAGGCTTCGACAGGCTACCTTACCGGGGTCGCTCTGCCTACATCGCGTTAGTGGGGCTGCCACCTTAGGTATAGCTGACGCGATACAGCGTTTCATATTCAGCCGCTGGATGCCAGAACAGACGCGGTTTGAGCCGCATCTCCTTGATGAACAGACGCTCGGGACGTACCTCCTCAATCTAGCTGAAGTCAGAAAAACAACAGTGCCCAGGCTGCACTACCAACTAAGCACACAACTCTTAACTGGCGGTCTTTGTCATCGCTTGACCCGTGGAAGCATGAGGTAGGAACTTGTGAGGAACAGAGCTATGTTGGACGCTCTCCTTATCGACTCACCGTTTTGCAGCCCTGTTATATGCGATAGTGACTTAAAATAGTTCTTAATACGATGTACAGCGTGCATCCTTAGGGGCTGTCCATAAACCACGTGGTCATTTTTTTGGGACTTTTCAACACCCGCCCCCCGCGCGTGGTCATTACCCCATACAAAATTTTTTATTCGTCCATACAAAATGGTGATTGGCTGAACCGACCCCCCTCCCTCCCCCAATGACCGTGGTTTATGGACAGCCCCTTATGCGATTCCTGGTTGTCTGGGCGGAGGCCTCTTGACAGATGGACGTGAGGTGATCGAAAGGTGGAAGCAGCACTTCGATCAGCACCTGAATGGCGTGGAGAACGTAGGCACGAGAGACCACAGCAAACGACGACGTCAGTGCAGCGGAGGACGGAAATGAACCGACTCCTACCTGAGGGAAGTTCATCAGCTCAATTCAACAAAGCAGCTGCTAAGGACGGCATCGCAGCTGAACTCATCAAAATGGGCCTAGATAAGTTGGCCACCTGTCTGTATCGGTTGATACTCGGATCTGGGAAACCGAACAGCTGCCGGCCGGAGGAGTGGAAGGAAAGGGTAATCTGCCCCATTCACAAGAAAGGCGACCATTTGAAATGGGAGAACTTCAGAGCCCTATTTTGAATTCTGCTTACAAATTGCTATCAAAGATCATCTACCGTCGTCTGTCACCTAAAACGAATGCGTTCGTGGGAAGTTAACAAGCTGGCTTCACCGACGGCCGGTTAACAACCGACCAGATCTTCACCGTACGGCAAATCCTCCAGAAATGCTGTTAACATCTGGTCCCAACGCATCACCTGTTCATCAACTTCAAAGCGGCATATGACAGTATAGGCCCCACCGAGTTATGGAGAATCATGGACGAAAACGGCTTTCCTGAGAAGCTGACTAGACTGATTAAAGCAACGATGGACGGTGTGCAAAACTGCGTAAGGGTTTCGGGTGAACTATCCAGTTCATTCGATTCTCGCCAGGGACTGCGATAAGGAGATGGATTTGCATGCCTACTCTTCAACATCACTCTGGAAGGTGTGATGCGACGAGCCGGGCTCAACAGCCAGGGAACGATTTTCACAAAATCCGGTCAATTTGTGTGCTTTGCGGACGACATGGACATTATCGCCAGAACATTTGGAACGGTGACAGAGCTGTATACCCACCCGCCTGAAACGCGAAGCAGCAAAGGTCGGACTCGTCTCGTAATGAATGCCTCAAAAACAAAGAACATGCTGGTAGGCGGAACCAAATACGACCGGATCCGTCTAGGCAGTAATGTTAAAATAGGTGAGGATACCTTCGAGGTGGTGAAGGAATTCGTCCACCTCGGATCCTTACTGACGGCTGACAACAACGTGAGTCGTGAAATTCGATGACGCATCATCAGCGGAAGTTGGTCCTACTACGAGCTCCAGAAGAAACTGCGGCCTAAAAAGATTCACACATGCACCAAATGCACTGTGGACAAAACGCTAATAAGGCCGGTTGTCCTCTACGGACCCGAGACATGGACCATGCTCGCACTCGGAGGACCTGCAAGCACTCGGAGTTTTCGAGCGACGCGTGCTTAGGACGATCTTCGGCGTGTGCAGGAGGACGGTGTGTGGCGGAGAAGGGTGAACCACGCGCTCGCCGCAGTTTACGGCGATCCCAGCATCCAGAGGTAGTCAAAGCCGGAAGGATATGGTGGGTAGCGCATGTTGCAAGAATGCCGGAAAACAACAAAGGCAGACCCAGAAGCTGATGGTGGCGCAGCCTTAACAAGAACATCAAAGAAGTCTACAGATTAAGGCGCTTGTGGGCAATCACCCAGAATGGAGATCTTTCAATTCGGCCCTCTACACCACCATGAGTGCTTAGGACTGAAAATTCTGTAATAGACTGCATTATTTTTTGATAATCAGACCACAAGCCACGACACCCATCTCTGTTTTACTGAATGTAGAATGCATTTTTTTTTTTTGAAAATAGCCATCAAAATAGGATTATCGCTTAAGCTTTACCAGAAAACTACAAAAATGGATACATAATCTTTACCCAACGTGATTTATCACCGAAACCGAACTGCAGCAGCGTGCATGTACATACAGGGTGCGGCAGGAAAAAATGCGAAAAGTTCAAGGCACTATTACACGCTAAATATGGGATATATATGACTATTTTTTCATGACAGTGTATCAGTCAATGTCTATATTCTAGTACTGGAAAATAAAAATGAACACATTTGATGTTTAACATGTGATAATGTAGGCCTAATTAGCGGATATCAATAAACTGCGCGCCCAATGGTCATTAAACAAAATGACTATAACAGTAACAAAATTAGCTCAAATTCGATGAACAACCAGACCACACTGATCCAGAGCCATGTAGTTTCACATGGCAGATGAAATAAGTACATATATTTGATGATATTGTAGAGAAAATCAAAAATTTTGTTTTATCAGATGTGAAATTTAGCGACCTGTGCGATTTTCTGCGGTTTGAAAATTCTGGTTGTCTTCATCTTCAGGCGCCGCCCTGTAAAGGTTAGTGACCAAAATGGGAAATTTTTTAATTAACTTTTCAGAAAACTAGCCTATTATAGATCATGGAACGTTGAAACATAGATTGGTTAATGTCAAATGGACGAAAATGAGGTTTGAAGTTGAAAAACACTTTCGCATTTTTTCCTGCCGCATACTGTAACTCTCAACTTTTTTGCTGCTCACCACCATCACCACTGTATCAAGGCGTGCAAAGTGCCCTGATGGTCGGACCGCGAATGAAAGTCCATCGAACTCCTTCGCAAAAAGGCTCCAATGGCAAAGTGCATCGATGCACTTCGGTTCATTTTTTTTGCGGTGCGTGATAGTTTTGTCCTTCATGGCTACCCATCAACCGCAGAAGCAAGAAGCTTAGAGCTTCCTCCTGTGTGGCATCATCCAACGTGCTCCACCGCAGCTAGTCGGTCACCACAGCCAGCCATTACCTGTAACCGGTAAGCTTCAAGGGAAAAAGTAATGACTCCTCTCGACTTTGGTTTGATTTAATCCTGTTTTATTGACACTCTGGAAGAGCACTCGGTGATGGCTTTCAGGTCGAGTCGAACCCGTCCGTGGTGAAAGACAGACAGGCAGTGAAGCTCAATTTTCGTATCCTTTGGCAACCAGTCAGTGCGCTGCTGCAGCCAGCCAGCGGCTTGGTGGTTTCAAAGTGCGACCGGCTTCGGGTCGGTGCACAAATTGGTAGTTAAGCCTCTTTTCAAACATGGAGCAGAGGCGACTCGGGTCGGGGTTTGCTTTTAACTGGTTCGCAAATTTGGTGCAAACTAAGAATGTCGCCATGAACCAAAATGAGAATGTTGACTTTTCACTCACCTTAAGTTTTAAATGAAACTTGACTGCCGCTTTTAATAGTTAGAAGAGATGAAAATGTGTTGTGTGCGAAACGGTCATTTGGAACCGTGCATGTTCGGACGCTATGTCACAAAACAACGTGCTACAAAGTCCTGTGACATGATGGCCTTGGATATTGTAACGCTACTCCATACCTAAAGCAAGAGGAATATTACTACTTTTGTACGTGAAATAGACACATGTTGGATCCACGTATGTAATGCCCGTACGTGTAAGGTTGTGGTGTGTTGATTAAACATCTCAGAATATTGTAATCAGAGCATGTAAAATCGCTATTTGACAAGCAAACTTGGTTTACTCAGAAATTCTTGGATTTCCCGAATACACTTAAGTTTTTTTACAGGGTGATATGTACCGTGTAAAAAAACGTGTTAATTCGCAAAACCGTGTAAAAAAACTAACATGCTAGTTCGGGAACCCGCGTAAAAACTGAGGGAAATATGGAAATAGTTAAAATGTTCCCACCTTCAGTTATCGTTTTAGAGAGTTAAAGCGCAAAGGGAGGGGGTAGTGTAGTAAGCGTTATTTCTATGGGTTAGTGGGGGAAGGGGCAAGGGATGGGTTATGGGAGGCAGAGTGCATACCGGTGCCAAGGAAGATTTTAGAGGATATTTTGGGGTGTTAAGGACTGTTTAGATGGAGACTGCCAACACCCCACAGGCCCATGGAGCATAGTGGTGTTGAGAAAGATGTTCCAGGACACCCGACTTCCGTGAGTTAAGGCTCTAATATCTACGAGGCTTTAACATCTACGAGGCTTTAATATTCTCTAATGATTGTTGTTACAATACTGATACGGTGAACATCCTACATGTTCATTGAGCATTGTGCTGAAAAGAATTCATTTCCAAAGATATGTTAGGGGTCTCCAGTTAGCCTTGTGGTTAAGGCTTTGGATCGCCAATCCGGAGACGGCGGGTTCGATTCCCGTTCCGGTCGGGAAAATTTTCTCGACTCCCTGGGCATAGTGTATCATTGTGCTTGCCTCACAATATACTTATTCATGCAATGGCAGGCAAAGTAAGCCCTCCAATTAATAACTGTGGAAGTGCTCAAAGAACACGAAGTTGGAGAGAGGCAGGCCAAGTCCCAGTGGGAACGTAGAGCCATACAGAAGAAGAAGAAGAAGATGTTAGGTCTTCCATGAACTTCCGCGAGTTAAAGCCTTAAGATCTACAAGCGTAATCAATGGGTAGTTGTTTCATTACTGATACGTTGTAACATCTTACAGGCCCATGAAGCATTTTTCTGTAAGGAACTAATTTCCAAAGATGTTCCAGATCCTCCAGGAACTCCCACGAGTAAAGACCCGATGATCTACAAGCGTTATCAATAGCTTGTTGCCATATTACTGATGCAGTCTAACGTCCTATAAGTTCAGGGAGCATGTTTCCGTGGAGAAATAGTTTCCACAGATCTTTTAGGACATTCAAGAATTTCCGCAAGTAAAGGCCTTAAGCATAATTAATGGATTGTTATTACATGACTGATACGGTGCAACATTCTACAGGTCCATGGAGCATGGTTCTGTAGAACACTTCTCTCCAAAGATGATCAAGGTCATCCAAAAACTTCACGAGTAAAGGCCTTAAGATCTGCAAGCGACATCAATGGATTGTTGATACATTACTGATACGTTGTATCATTCTACAGGTCCATGAACCATTTTTCTGTAAGGGACTAATTTCCAAAGAAGTTTTACGTCATTCAAGAACTTCCGCGAGTAAAGATCTGAAAATCTGCAAGCGTTATCAATGGTTTGTTGTCACATTACTGATGCAGTGTTACGTCCTACAGGTCAAGGTAGCATATTTTAGTGAAGAAATAATTTCCAAAGATGTTCTAGGACATCCAAGAACTTTCGCGAGTAAAGGCCTTAAACTCTATGAGCGTGATCAATGGATTGTTCTCACATTACTGATACGGTGCAACATTCTACAGGTCCATGAAGCATGGTTCTGTTGAGAACTATTATCCAGAGATGATCTAGGGCATCTAAGAACTCCAACGAGTAAAGTCCTTAAGATCTACAAGCGTAATCAATGGATTCTTCTTACATAACTGACACGGTACAGCATGCTACACAGGTCCATGGAGCATGGACCTGTGTAGCATCCTTACTTAAGGTGATCTGGGTCTTCCAAAAACTCCCACGAGTAAAGGCCTTAAGATCTACCAGCGATATCAATTTTGAATTGTTGTGACTTTCTCAGTCTAAGAGCATCGATTTCGGAAAGCTCTCCTGAACATCGAAATCCAGCATACATTCTACAAGATCAAAGTGATAACACAAACCATGAATCAAGCTCGACACAACATCGAAACAACTACCAATCCGT
The DNA here is from genome assembly GCF_035046485.1 of Aedes albopictus. Lineage (NCBI taxonomy): Eukaryota > Metazoa > Arthropoda > Insecta > Diptera > Culicidae > Aedes > Aedes albopictus. The sequence continues at coordinate 366,484,058 of NC_085137.1, forward strand.
CTCTATCGGTAGAATTCATCGACACACAGCGCAGAGCATATGCAACCCGAAGAGCACATGCTGAAAGGGTTACACGAAGAAAGCTCGATCGTCTACTCAATATAGGCCACCCACCACACGACTCCCTCCCCACGCTAAATGAAAGAGCAATACTCAACGCAACTGATGTAGCCATACCTACGGAAGTAGAAACTCTACTCAGCATGGGTCCGAAATTCGCACTCCCGGTGCATCTGCCAAAACCAAATACCGTGTACCACCTCATCGCAGACGTGGAATCAATCTTGCGTACAAATCCGGATCGGGAAGTACAAGATCGGAACCGATGCTTGGTGGGAACTCGAATACAAAACTACCTAGTACGTCCACAACAGCAAAGAACGCCGCTTGACAGATTTTGTACCAATGCGTCGCGTGCAACCAGTAAGTTTCTTGCTGAAAACCCACAGCTTTGTGTCCTAGAATCTGATAAAGGCAAAAGGATGGTGATAATGCTTGTCCAGGAGTATGATGACAAAATGCTTGCGCTCCTTAACGACTCTGCATACAAGGTTGTACAAAACGATCCCACTGCTAGTCTTCAGAAGAAAACCAACAACATGGCAAAACGGCTGGCCGATCTCAAGCTGATTGACCGATCCACGCTCGGCAGATTGCAAACCCAATCAGCAACCTGCCCCCGCATATATGGACAACCGAAGGCGCATAAACCGAACCTGCCGTTGCGTCCCGTTGTACCTAACATCACGGCCCCCACGTACCAGTTGTCGAAATTCATCGCTCACATTCTACAAACCACCTTCACCAGCCAGTACAACGTCAAGGACAGCTTTACATTCGCCCAGGAAATCAACGCAATCACCATACCGTCGGAGCATGTCCTCGTCTCTTTTGACGTGGTCTCCCTATTCACCAACATTCCGAAGAACCTCATCATTCGCAGTATCATTTTTCGATGGACAGATATCAAAAAGGGAACAGATATCAATTTGAATCTGTTTTTAGAAATGATTGAACTATGTCTGGACAACAGTTACTTCAAGTTCAGAGACAAATACTACCAGCAGACGTTTGGAACTGCCATGGGTAGTCCCCTGTCGCCGATACTTGCAGACTACGTTATGGAGGATTTGCTCGGGACGGTCATCAATATAATAGGATTCACCCCTCCGGTGATAAAGAAGTATGTAGACGACCTGTTCCTCGTCCTACACGAATCCCAGGTCGAGCACATCCTGGGCATCTTCAACCAATACGACCCACACCTACAGTTTACCATGGAAATGGAGAAGGAAGGCGCACTCCCTTTCCTCGACACGCTAGTCATCCACAACACCGACGATCACACGCTCCAAACCAGGTGGTATTCGAAGGCAATATCGTCTGGTCGCTGTCGTGACGCTTTGTCTATTTCGAACTAATTTTCAAAAATCCGCCGAAAATCACAATCGGCCGGCAACTTACCAATTCGCTGAAAGTTTCCCGCACTCACAAAAAAACTACTTCCGATCGTGTTAACATTAGCCAACAGAATGATCGCACAATGTCGTCCAAACCGCCGCGAACCTAAGCCGATGCTCTTTACCGAATAACGCTCGCGATTCTCATTTATCCTTCTGAGAGAGATTCTCAGCAACTCGTTCGATTCCTCTGACGTGTCTTTCTCCGAACTGTTTGCATCCCGATCTGCTTCGCACTCGCATTCTGCACGTTCGCTCATCCTCTGCCATCTGATCTGAACTGCCGTCTACCTTTCGCGCCTCTCCATCTATGTTTTACGATTTCAAACCAAAACATCATCCAACCTCGTGACCTAACCGATCTTTCGCGATCCGAACCCATCTCTCTCTCTCGAATATAAACTACTCTCTGTAGAGAAAATCTACAACAACGGCCATCGTTCTTCTGCATAGTTGCTCTTGTTTGCTGTATCCCGATCGGACCCTTTTCCATTACGAATATTTTATAGCATTTGTGGTTTAATACCAAGCACGCTAAATCTAGACAAGCTAATTTATTTATTTCCTTAACCATGGAACATTTATCTCCTACAATATTCCTCTCCTCTACTCTATTTAATATTATTGATTATCTATTGAACTTTTGACATTGCTTTGAATTTTCAATCTAACTTCATAAAATCGCAGGTGCAACTGAAAGCTGACTAACTGATGAATACGGCATCCATAGCTGTTATTTGATCCAAACGGTCTTAATTAGTCGCAACGATATTTCAATGTAACTTTATTCGATCTCTGAGTGCTGCATGACAGGTCTATTAGAAGCCTTCCTAAAATGTGCTCGTGAATTTGTTGGAGATATCACACAGTGGAACAACACAACAGCGGGACGAGAAAGGAACTTTCCGGACCGGAGTAAAGCAAAGCACTTGCGTACAGTTTTGACGATCACGAACGACTGAATTTATTCTATATTTACATTCACGACTATAAACAATAACACTATCTGACAATACACAACATGACTATGGTGTATCCATTAACATAAAAGTAGTCTCGATAACGAGGGGTGCTCGAGTGCACAAATTACATATTTCCAACATCCCCTCTCAAGTCGACAACCCGAGAAATTCTTCGAAAATATCACAGATACTATCTTCAATAGTCCAAATCATAACAAAACGTACAGAAAACTTCAGTAATGTTCATCTTTTCAAGGTCAGATCGCCAGCTTTTGGCTCCAATTAAACAAAATCATCAAACTAACAACAACAGTTCTGTTTCACACAACAATAAACGTCCAAAACAGTCTAAAACTTCTCAAACATCAATCGTCACAAAACAAGGTCAAACACTTAAAACAGTTTTGTCTAACTAGGCAACATCGTTACCTACACGCTTTATATCGTCCACAACGATACTTTCTTATTGTTACTTCTTCTTCTCGTTCTTAACCGCTTTCCCGCTTTGCTCTGCACTTCATTTTCTTGTAACTCTCGCGACTTCATCACATTCTTCCCGTTCAGCGCCATCTTCGGGTTTTCCGCATCCTTCACGCTCACTATGGCCGCATCCGCATCACGTCGCCTGCGTTCACACCAAACATCCAACTCGTACAGCTTTCCTGTATGATGCCCGACAGCCACTACTTCTTCTTTCTTCACAATGTTCACTCTGTCGCCGGCAAAGTGGACCTGCAACCCGGATCTCGCCACACGATTCACTGAAAACAAATTGCTCCGTAATCCGGGGAGGTACAACACTTCCTTCGCTTCATATTTCTTCATCCTTCCGCCGACGTCAGCAAAAAGCACTACGTCACCACAAAATTCCGCTGTCATCTTCTCGCCGTTCGCCACAAGCACTGGCACCGGCTTCTCCAATCGTCGCATCACTTTGAAGAAACTGGGATCCTTCACCATGTGATCCGTGGCACCGGAGTCTAGGAACCACTGCGTTCTCACCAGCTCTTCTTTTTCTTCCTGCGACGCCATGAAGCAAACGTCCGCACGATCCGAGGTACGTTTTTCTTCAACCACCATGTCAGATTTATTGTTTCGTCGTTTCACAACTTCGTACTCACTCGGATTCACTGGCAAACGCACACGACAGTCAGCTTGTTTATGTCCAATTTTTCCGCACCGAAAGCATCTCAATGTTCTCCACATATGCCTGCTCGTCATGGCAACACCTTCATTTCCTCGCTCATTTTCGGCCGCAGGGGCCAACATATTCTTCTTCAGGTTCACATCGAGCAACCGCTTTTTCACAAACGCCAGTGTCACACCACCGGGAAGCGTCTCGATGGCCGTCACCACCGAATCGAACGACGCAGGCATTGTCAGCAACAAATGGCAAATTGCATCAGCCTCTTCCACTGCCGCACCACTCTCCTTCAACTCGCGAATCAACCGATCAAATTTCAACAAATGTTCCGGCAAATCACTATCAGCCCCCTCTTCATACTTTAACCGGAGGAGCTGTTTCCTAATGAACAATTGCCCGGCAACACCGCAACGTTCGAACACCGCCTTTAGCGTGTCCCAAATTTGTTTTGGATTCGCACAGTCTTTCACAAGCTCCAGCTGATTATCCGCGATGGCCGAAACGATAATCGCTTTACACTTTTTCTCTGCGGCTCTTCGCGCCACCATTTGCGTTTTCTTCTCCGTTTTCACTTGCGCGGAATCGTCGGCCATCTCACGCAACTCGTCAATTTCACCGATCTCCCGGTAGACACAATCCAGTAGCCCGTACATGTCGAGGACGGTCTCCATCCGGAACTTCCAGTTATGGAATCCGGACCCGTCGAACGCGGCGACTTTCGCTTTCTCGTCCATACCTGGGCCCATAACCTGTTGGAGATATCACACAGTGGAACAACACAACAGCGGGACGAGAAAGGAACTTTCCGGACCGGAGTAAAGCAAAGCACTTGCGTACAGTTTTGACGATCACGAACGACTGAATTTATTCTATATTTACATTCACGACTATAAACAATAACACTATCTGACAATACACAACATGACTATGGTGTATCCATTAACATAAAAGTAGTCTCGATAACGAGGGGTGCTCGAGTGCACAAATTACATATTTCCAACAGAATTTGTATCATTCCACAACCTAAATCTGGTATTGTCCCCTTTTACGAAACATTGATGTATTCTACCTGTGGGGCCAATTTGACGTTCTGCATATGCATCGCATATTACTCCATAATTATTTATACTGATCGCTTTTTCGGCAGCACGGGTAATTACTATCCATCGAAATCCCTAACCTATTCCTCACCCTCGTCGATTCAGCATGTTTGTTGTGAAGCTTAGCTGACCACCACTAACCAATTCTTTCGCTGTCCAATTGTTTCGGGTATTGTATCATAATTAAAACCATATAATATGATCTCTTTGGATTTGTGTAGATTGATTTGTGTGTCAATTGAATTCGGGTTTATTCACGAAACAATAAATTCAAACATTTATACTAAATTATAGCTTTCAAGGAAGATACATTATTCCGGATAATCTGCACTTATATTTATTCCCTACTTTACTCTTACTTAAAAACCGTATTTTAGACCAAATTTTAGAAATTACGAAGCAGTTCTAAGCTTTGTAATACCGTTGTCGCCTCTGACACGGCATAACTCCTCAGCATTCCGCAAAACAACTAATCCTCTTGTATTCGATAATCGATGCGCAAAAAATTTGGAATGATTCGCCTGGTATAGTCGAAATTTATCACTTACTGCTGAACGCTCAGATTACGACCTGACACTGTCACTAACAGCCGAACAACACCCTTGATAAATTTATGTTTTCGAGAGACTCTGAGCTCCTCGTTCGACTATCTATTATTTATCAATTTCTCCCAGTAGCTTCCACACATAGTACTAGATGCTGGTTGGGTGTCTGAAGGCATCTACACATCCCCACACGCACATCCTCGAACCTCTTCTCGTCTGGCAACCCGTACGATCTATTTCTCCATATGGAGCAGAGCTTCTCCACATTCGCTTCCACACATTAACTCGGCCATCATACATATGAACTGCCGTCTCCTTTGTTCCATCTTTAGCGTTTAACAAAACCATTCATTGAGTTCTCCAACTTTTATCTCACGAAACCTATCACAAACCTATCCATATACGGGAGAACAAAAGATGTTTAAAAAATTTGATCGTTCATTTGCTCACTTGCGGTGCACAATCGACTAAAGTTTCAGCTACGTCAGTGCAGTGGAAATTGATATTTGCATCTTCAAAATCGTGAGGCAAATTGTTAGAAAGAGAAGGAAAATAGAAAAAAATACACGTCGTCCTTAATTCCATAAATGAGTCCTCTCGCTCAGAATTATTTACAAGAGTCCTCCCGCTCCTTTACATCAGAGTCCTCTCGCTCTGCTTCATTCCAAGGAGTCCTCTCGCTCCATTACTAGATAAGAGTCCTCTCGCTCTGTTTCTGTACTAGGAGTCCTCTCGCTCCTTGAAATTTGTTTGCTTAGCCATGAATAATCTCATAGGTTAACAACCTTTGAAAGATTACATCCAATTATCAGTATTTGCATTCTTATCCACCACCATGAAGAATCTAGCCATTACTAGCCATACTTTGTTATTCGCCATTTAATCCACTAATAAATTATTCCAAGCTATGTAACTATCTTAATAATTGAACACCAATTTAAAGTTGTCTAAGCACCAATGCTATTAAACTCGTAATTTTCTTTACCTTTAGAAATCACAAAAAAAATATTTTGAATTGAATTTCTTACCGCCATAACCTTTGAAATATATTTAGAGGGTCCTCTATGCCCACGTGTTTGTAGAGATCGACTGCCATTTTGTTCCAGTTCCATTCAACCCGAAGCATCTTGTTTCCATATTCCTCATTTTATTCCGTTATCCACGTGTCTGTTCTGCTTTTTTTTTCACACACCGATCGCTTCGAAAACCTTACCGCCATATTGCTTAACCTTACCTCACACGTTTAATATCCTGAGCCGGATTTTCCTTTCCACAACTTCAAAGCTAATCCGACGACAATCAACAAGACGGGAGCGTTGACTGCGCCATTGTCGTGACGCTTTGTCTATTTCGAACTAATTTTCAAAAATCCGCCGAAAATCACAATCGGCCGGCAACTTACCAATTCGCTGAAAGTTTCCCGCACTCACAAAAAAACTACTTCCGATCGTGTTAACATTAGCCAACAGAATGATCGCACAATGTCGTCCAAACCGCCGCGAACCTAAGCCGATGCTCTTTACCGAATAACGCTCGCGATTCTCATTTATCCTTCTGAGAGAGATTCTCAGCAACTCGTTCGATTCCTCTGACGTGTCTTTCTCCGAACTGTTTGCATCCCGATCTGCTTCGCACTCGCATTCTGCACGTTCGCTCATCCTCTGCCATCTGATCTGAACTGCCGTCTACCTTTCGCGCCTCTCCATCTATGTTTTACGATTTCAAACCAAAACATCATCCAACCTCGTGACCTAACCGATCTTTCGCGATCCGAACCCATCTCTCTCTCTCGAATATAAACTACTCTCTGTAGAGAAAATCTACAACAACGGCCATCGTTCTTCTGCATAGTTGCTCTTGTTTGCTGTATCCCGATCGGACCCTTTTCCATTACGAATATTTTATAGCATTTGTGGTTTAATACCAAGCACGCTAAATCTAGACAAGCTAATTTATTTATTTCCTTAACCATGGAACATTTATCTCCTACAGTCGCCTGCTGAACTACCATTCATACCATCCAACAAACATGAAGCTGAACGTAGCCACCAACTTCATCAAACGTGTAACACAACTGACTACCAGCATGCCCATTGAACAGCAGAAACACATCATCTTCCAGAATCTGCGGCAAAACAACTACCCATCTTCCCTCATCAACCGATTGATGAATCGCACACGAATTGCAGTAACACCAAGCACAGCTCACAGCTCATTTCACGCCGAAGCAGAACCACAACAATCCCCTCAGCCACCTGCCAACCACCACCCAACGCTCGAACCGCAACCACCGCCACCGCCTCCAATTCCACCGCCACCAACCAACATAAACACATCAGAAGTTCCTCCAACCGAAGTCCAAGAAACCACCGCAACATACAAATCGCTTCCAAACATCCCAACACTAACACCGTCGATCATCGGAATCCTGAAAAAAGATTACTCGTTAGTTAAAATCGCCACAAAAACAGAAAAGAGTGTCAAAACTCTTCTAAGACCAGTCAAAGACCCAGTCCCTCAGCTAGATCAAAATAACATTGTTTACAGCATTCCCTGTACAGACTGCGATAGGGTTTATATTGGCATGACCACCAACCAGCTAAAAAAGCGATTAAGTGGTCATAGATCCAATATAAACAAACTAACACAAACCAACATTGATGTAGAACAAGCAAAAACTGCATTGATCAAACACATGATTGAGGAGCAACACACTTTTAACTTGGAAGGTACAAAAATAGTCGATCGTACTTTCCGATCCACAGCCTTACCATTAGAAATGTGTCATATCCAGAACACACCACACACAGTAAATTTCCGTACAGATGTAGATAGCTTGCACACTACTTACGCAGGGATTCTACACACAGTGAAAAGCACACTTACTGGCCGAAAACAATCCCGCCGTAATACACAGCTTTTGGCAGTCGACACTACCAATCATACCGAATAGCCGATCAAACGATAGCCGCCATGATTCAAACCTACAGTTAATGTTAGATAGATGTAGGTCGCTCGCTGTTATCTGTAGTGTGCAGTGCAAGTTGTCCCGAAAAGTTCAAGAAAAATTTATGTGTTTTATGTTAAATGTGAGTCGATGATAATTGTTACCATGTAGATAGTCAGTTTGATAATTTTAGCATTTTTAATAACATTTCTTTGTACAAATTAGGGCATTACAAGAAGCTCCAACTCTCAAACTGCATTCAAAAACCACATAACGAGAGACGGTTGACTGCGTATGTTTAATGTATATTTGTAATGTGTCTATGTTCTAATGTTGCATATCATTTTTAGTTATCCCTTGAAAAAGGTCCAATACACGGGACCGAAACGTCGGGCTATGCCAAACTAGCCGTTTCAATGCTCTTAGACTGAGAAAGCCACAACAATTCAACATTTCCTCCCAGTCGTATACCTCCTCCAAAAGCGATATCAATGGTATGTTGTGGGGGGGGGGGGTAGGTTTACAAATGTTTTCCAACGGATCATGGTAACAGCGAGGCTTGGAGACTCCGTTATAAGTCCGGAACAAGGCAGAAAACAAAAAAAATGGCGAAAAGACACTACCAGGGCTGCGCTCTGAATGAATTAGCTAACACTGAGGCAATTTACACATTACAATTATGTATTCTATGGTGACGTCACATAATAGGCTACTTGCGATACTTTCGAGATCCGGATCTTCACTTGGAGTGGTTCGGTGTGGTTGTTCGACTTCACCGGCGGCCATGGCCGATGTTGTCTACGGGAAATGCCAGGGTGCCGGCGGATAGCGATGACGGCAAATGCTGGAAGGGCCGATGGATTGCAATGGCGACTCCTATCGGCGCGCTGGCTAACACAGTTGGTCATTGGTGAAATGGGACATAACCTCACGACGGGGCAATTTCTTGACGCGAAAACCAGTTTTCCGACCGTTGATGGGTACGCACGTCCGGGAAGGTGCTTCCCGGGGATCTTCTGTCAGCGGTAGAATAAAAATACGGAGAAAAAGGCCAAATTGACGGACCCCCGAGCAGAAGGGAATAGCAACAGCATAATATAATGTGTTATTTTGGAAAAATAACTGAGTAACGGAAAGTGTTATTTCCATGTTATTTACATAACATATCCTGTTCTAAACTTGTCTGTCATAAGCGGCAAAATAACAAAAAATTTAACAAAGAAATGTTCCTGGAAGACCTGTTCAATAACATGTTTTGTAAGTTTCAATAACAACTTAATAACAGCATTTTTTTTTTAATATTTCAATAACAAATTTTGACATGAATAAGTTATTGATAACAATCTGAAAACAAAATTTGCTTTTTTTCTGTTGCCGATAGGAACTCCTCCAAAGTCCCATATGAATTCAATGGGATACGCAACAATAGCATCTATTGTTAAATGTTTCAATCATAATTGGGACGCTATTGTTGTCGCAAGTGATTTATCATCGAAAACAGAGAGAAACAATAGTTTTAGTTTATTTTCCAAACAACTTAAGATGAAAAACTACCGACGTTTTGAAGCCCTTTATTAGGTGGTTCATTGTTTATAAGATTAATTTACATTATTACATCATTGATTGACACATTTATCCAAGTGAACCTAAGTGGGATCGATACAGTGAAATCAATAAAAAAATGTCAATGGTAAAATGATAAAATGTCTAAAAATAATAATCAATAAAGTTCTTCTTGGTGACTTATTTTTTACATTTTTGTCGAAAAAGTGTTGTTCGTCCTTGAATTCCACCAGTTGATCCAAAATATTTCATAAAATGTCTAACACTTTATTGCACTCTCTATATTCATATTCATACTTAACTGAAATTGGGACAAAAAAAAAACAGGTATACTTTTCAAAGTGCTTATAAAACAAAAGGCTGATAAGTTGGCTCTGTCACAGTTAAAACGTAATGTCAGAAAGAAGAGGAACTGATGACAAAATAATATTTTCTCTTACAGTTCCTCACGGAATGATGTTAACAACGAAAATCTCGAATGGTGTAGTTTCGATTGCAAAGCTAGTTATGTTGTAATATTAATGATCAAATGTTTGTACAGTCTCAATGACACAATAATAACTGAACTTGTGCTACAACAAAACATGTTATTGAAATGTAATGTAAAGAAAATAAACCAAGAGCACGATCATAACAAAATAAAATTGCCCAACAGAACATGTTATGGAACGGTGATGACTTAATAAGTTAATAATAACAAACCGAGATATAAAAACAGGTTTTGTGATTCCGTTGTTATTATTTTGATATTTCCTCTGGGGGTGTTGAGAAGCCCCAAAAAATGACCACGTGGTTTATGGACAGCCCCTAATATGCACCTCATGACGTCACTATGCAAAGCCCTATAAATTGCCGTACTGTAACAATAAATTCAAGAATTTACCTTTTTCTATGATTTCTTCACATACACACTTTTCAATTCTTTGTTGTGCTGTTTGTTCGTGTTTAGCTTTTAGTATAATAGTAACTGCAGGAAATAACTAATTAGCTTTAAGTTCTTTCTAACAACTATCTAGTCACTAATCGTACTAATATTTGCATGATTTGTTCCGAATACCATTTGCACTAATCGTTACTAATAATTATTTCGACTTAAGACAAAAGAGACAACACTGAATAAGAAAACATTCACCATATTCAAATTTTAACAATTAACATACAAACTCTACATTCTACACACGCGCGCACTCCAACTCTGGTCGAAGATCACGATCGGAAAAAAAACTCAGAGGGGAAGCTCTGAGCTTCTTATAGTCGAGTCAAATATACATTTAACATTTCCATACAAATAACATAAAGTTACATTGTATGCACCTTTAATGCCGGAAATATGAACAAGCACCCTATTTTTGCTGGCTCCCTCTGTGAGTGAATAAGGATTGACCCAGTTATGTTTTGGCCTGACAGCTCAAACTGTTATACGAGTATGTTGTCACCCAAACAGTGTGGAACATGAAAAAGGAGAAACGCCCTACACTCATCAAGCCGCTGAGTGCAGCCACTGCTCCCTCATAGTGTTAGTGGGCGAAATATCTAAAAAGGGCGTGTTATTATGGCATGAATACTTTGGGACAATAATCGGGAAAAAGGAATTTAAGGAAAATTCGAGGGAAAACTACTCTACAAGTGAAATATGGAACCGACGCACAATGGTCGGAAAAAGATAAAGTTCGGCCAAAACTCTTTTTATGTGTTTAATCGAAGTTATAGGTTGCCTAGATATGGTATATAGTGTTTTTAGTGTTTAAAAAGGGGTATTCAAAAATTACGTAATTTCAATAATTTCAAAAAACGGTAAAAATCAGTAAACCCCATATTTTTTGCGTTTTTTGTTAGAAAGTCAATTTGAATTTAAATAAATGATCATCTTTCGATCAAATCCAATCAAGTTTGTTTAAAACGTGTGAAAAATGTGGAAAGATAAATTTTATTTCAGTAAAAAATGGAAAAATAATGTAAAATATATGAAAAAAAAACATGACTTTTTTAAATAGCTCTAATCTGAAAAACTGCAAATTTCTGCAAAATATTTAAACGTTTTTAGGCAGCTCTAAGCATGATTTTTAAGATGTACTATTCGAAATTGCGGCAACACGTGACGAAACGAACCGTTTTTTAACTTAAAAACTCCCAAAATTTCTAAGGTATAATATATGAAAATTTGTAAAGTTTTGTGACATATTAATTTTGCACCATACGTGCATTCAAACAGTCCAATAATAAGCTTTCATATGATGAATAACTTAAAACATATATTCCATTCTCAAAATATTATTATTTTACTTTTTTCAAATCTTCATTTTTCAATTTTATGACTTAGGCCACTTTGGCAGTGAAAATGTCATTGAAATACAAAAGCTGGTATTCTTTTAATTAAGAATCATAAAAATACAGTACATTAACTTTGTTATAAGGTGAAATATAGTTTAAAATTATCAATTTTGTTTTTTGAGAGTTTTGGCCGCCCCTTTGTATGGAGCCCGACCAATGTGCGACGGTTACAGAACAGAATCCTAGGCTTCACCTGACTCGCAGAAGGGGGGGGGGGGGGGTCGTCAAGGACCTGGACTCCTATCTCTACTGCGCCGAGTGTGAAAGTGCTCATTGAACACTAAGCTGAGATTCAGGCTTTGTCTCAGTTGGGAAAATAATAAGTAGAGTCAACAGTATACAAGCAGGATATATATGTACTCCTTAATTGGCATTATTCCAGAAACTGAATCGGACCGATTTCAGTCAAAAAGTAGCGTCATATTTCCAAAAGAATAATCCAATCGTGAGAGCCTAAACCATCAGTGTCACGATCAATCCAGCTTTAAATTCTGTTACCAGGAAGCTAAGCAATACACATTCTCGTAATGTATCTACATAAATTTCGCATTACGATCCATGCCATTTCGATATTTATCGTCATTGGCACTGAGGACACGCGAGCAAAAAAAAAATGCTGCTCTAAAGCAAACGCACTACGGTTGTCGCCGTTGGTTGTTGTCGGTATCAGTCACCAACCCCGAACATAAACGACAGGAAATAGTACTACAGTAACCCATTCAAAATGGGCTTATCCTTTTTATTTCCTTTCCCACATCGGTGCCTGTCCTTTCTCGAGCCCAAACTCAACGAGCCAACGCAACACAGGCCAGCTTTGCGTGGATATTTCTTCCGGTACCGGCCGACCGATTGGTCTTTGCGCACCACCACACAGGAAGTAGGTACCATGCGGATGCGGAAGCAAGGACATCCCCTTACGACGGACGGTGACTCGGCGGGCGGGCGACAGAAGATGCCGGGTGGGTGGTTCCACGGCAGGCGAAATATATGTGCGATCCAACGTTGTCGTGGTTCAATATCCCATCCATAAGCCTCATAGATTGAAAGCCATAATTCTGCCTCGAGAGAAACGAGGCACTCGTTGTCGTTGCCGGTTGTAGTCGTCGTCGTTGTCCCCGGTGATGATATGGAGAAAACGGGTAGCATCGAGTCTGCGATGTTACAGGGCGTGGAAACGAGTAAATCAAGTCAGCTCATTTTGGTCAAATGATGTAGAGCAACTTTGGATCCTTATAAATTAAAACATTTGCAATATCCTGATCCTAACTTTTGAGATCAGAGAGACAAAGAAACAAAAAATGATGCCGTCTCTCGTGTTTATCCACAAGTCTGTGTCATAATTCCAAAGAGATCTGAAACTGTACATTATTCCTAAAAGTTGATTTTAGGTTTGTTTAACCTTTCCTCGAAGGGGGCTTAAGTCAACGTACGCTTGCAATCATGGTTTTGATATTGATTGTCTTGGAAATGTTGTAAAAACCTGTAAAAACGTATAACTTTACAGTTATCAGTAGAAAAGTATTTGACTTTGCGTGTATCAAGAAACAGATAATTATTGGGCTTTGCGAAGATTTTGTCAGTATTGACAGAAGTGTTAACCAGTTGAACAAATCATTCGCATCCTTAGTTATGCGTGTAGCGTGTATTTCAGCATCAACATTTCTTATAGATGCGACAAACAAATTTACATTGTCACAGTCTTCGCTGCCTCACTACCCCAGGGGTCATGCCTACATGTAGAAAAGCTATCCGATGGTTACGGTGGGTACCATCTAGCAAAGCCCCACAATGCTATCGATGGTGGAATTGCGGAAGGGTTTGACGAATGTAATGGATGAATTGGGATAACTGTTGCCGGCGGTGAATTTGGCCTCGAACATTTACCGATAGGAATTCCGAACAATGTCCCGCCCGCAGTCGGTTGCCTTGCAGAATGGATTTCGATAGCCGAGCTCCCAGCAGAAATGGTGAAAGCTTCCTACTGATAACCTTCAACCCCCGCATTGCACGCACTCATTCCGACGTGTACGAATGCGCTCCGATCCGACCGACGAACGGCACAGAGGACATCAATTCTAACGATCATCCGAGACTTTGGCCTGGCACAGCGTATAAGTTTCCATCGGTCGTCGCCGGCGTCGTCGTCACTTATTGTCTGGGTGCACTTATTCACTTGCTTCCATCAGAGCCATGCTCCTCTGCAATGGCACCAGTACCGAGTTAGCACTAAAGTGTCCTTCTTCTGGAAAGGCTTAAGTTTCTCACACAAGCGGTGATCCTTGCATCATCAGCATCCATATCGACCAGAAGCCGATGGAAGTATAGCAGCAGCAGGGATTCGGTTTTATTGACCACCTATTACCACTGCTGTAGCAATTGTACCGCAACAGTATGGAATGTATTGGGCCTGGTACGTAGTCTCTCTTCAGTTGCTAGTCGTATTTTGAAAGGAATTTCAATTCATTCTGTTGTGGTTATGGACGAAGTGCTGTGCTGTTCTAGTCAAATGGAATGTGAAGTTCTGAATATTTGAGAATTAATCCTTACTGGATGTCGAATTCTGAGACAGTGTAATAGCTTCAAATCGAGAATTCATTTGAAGCTTATCTGTTTGATTACAGTTTCCGTTAAGGTGACATCTATTTATTACAAAAACACCAAAATCGAAGTTTGTGACTCTTTTCCATTCTTTTTTGCCTTTCTCGTAACCAAGGTGTACCGAAAAGGCTATATGTTCACTTCAAAAATGAAATCTTCATAGAACCCCCGGTGGGCCAAGTCTTATATACCAATCGACTCAGCTCGACGAGTTGAGATGATGTCTGTGTGTGCATGCTTGTGTATGTATGTATGTGTACAAAAATGTCACGTTTGGATAGTAAATATCATCCAATTTCAACGTTTTTGGTTTCAATCGACGCGGAATATTGTTCCATTGTTTCCTATTGGAAATGATTTAAATCGGTCCAGCCGTTCCGGAGTTATGGCCATTTAGGTGTTCCGAACCGGTACCCCAGGAAGGGGCTAGATATGAAATTGCAACATACCCATGCATGCGACTCATCAAACCATGGCATTTTCGATTATCTGATGAACAGTAAGCAGCAAAATAGTCGCAAAATAGGAACACCGGTAGTGTTCCGGAACCGGTTCCGGGTTTCCCGCCGGAAGTGGCTAAATATAAAAGTGAACCAAACCCATGCATGCGACACATCAAATCGCAGCTTTTTCTATAACCTAATGAATGGTTAATAGGAAAATAGTCGCAGACTATATTTGAACCACTAATGTTGCGGAACCGGTACCGGGTGTCCCGCCGGAAGTGGTCAAATATAAAAGTGAACCAAACCCATGCATGCAACACATCAAATCGTCGCTTTTTCTATAACCTGAGGAACGGTAAACAGGGAAATGGTCTCAGACAGGTAGCATCCCGGAACCGGTTCCTGGTGTCCCGCCGGAAGTGGTCTAATTCATACATGCGACACATCAAATCGTGGCGTTTTCGATAACTTATACGACCAGCAAGAAAATAAGCTAAGCCCACATTAGAAACTACTGATAGTGTTCCGAAATCGGTTCGAGGTGTCTCGCTGAAAGTGGTCGAATGTAAAAGAGAATAAAAAAAATATTCGCCACACATCAAATGGCTTTTAAGGTATCCTGATGAACGGTTACCAAGAAAAAATATCTCAGATAATATGCTTGGGAAAACTAGTAGTGTCCCGGAATCGGTTCCCGGTGTCCCTCTGAATATGGTCAAATATAGAAGGGAACCGAACTCCATGCATGCGCTTCATCAAATCGCGGTTTTTTCGATAAGCTAATGAACGGGTTTCAAGAAAATCAGCTCAGATTACGTTAGAGACCACCGGTAGTGTTCCACAACCGGTTTCAGGTGTCCCGCCGAAATTGGTCAAATGTAAAAATGAACCATGTAAATTTTCCGGAACCGGTTCAGAGTACCCCACTGGAAGTGGACATGTATAAAAGTGCATCAAACCCATGCTTGCGGTACATCAAATCGCTTTTTTGTCAGTAACCTGATGCATGGATAATAAGATAATAGGCACAGTCCACCGAAGTTACTACCGGTAGTATTTTTAGTTCCGGGTAACCTGATTAACCGTTATGTGTCCGACAAACTTTTTGCTTTTTTCTAAACCGTGCTTTTTAAATGGGCGCTGGGTACCCGGGTACCCTGTCGGCCACATAAGGGTTAACAGTTTTCATAAGCTCAGACCACATTTCAATATACCGGTAGTGTTCCGGAATCATTTCTGGGGGTCTCGTAAGCAATAAAATACAAAATATAAAATACAAAGTAGACTCAAACTACATAAGAGGCCACAGGTGGTGTTGCAGAAGCAGCGTTGGGTTCTTCAGCGGAATTACGAAAATGAACTAAATCAATGCAAGCGATGAATATGTGTAAGAGAACCAAAAACCTA
Organism: Aedes albopictus; assembly: GCF_035046485.1. Taxonomy (NCBI): domain Eukaryota; kingdom Metazoa; phylum Arthropoda; class Insecta; order Diptera; family Culicidae; genus Aedes; species Aedes albopictus. The sequence continues at coordinate 366,500,561 of NC_085137.1, forward strand.
TGAAAAAAACTAAAGTGATCTCATCAAATCACACCATTTTAGATACCTGAGACGTAAATTTACAGTAGGATGGGTCAACGTTGTATGGAAAAATTAAAATTTAAGCGCATCAGCCCCGAACATTCTTTAAAATCTTTATTTGCGTCTAAAATTACTGCGCAAAATTTTGATATGACTGGAGGGCGAGCTCTGTAATGTGGTTGATTTTTGAATGTGATATAGCATTGGCAATTCAAATAACTACATAAAAATTTTTACATGAATCTTGTAATCAATGATAATAAAATATTGCATAAATTGTGCAGATAAAACTTTATCAAAGTGAACTCTGTGAAAAAAGTTTAATCCTGGCTAGTAATTGTCATCTTGGTATGAAACAGTCTCCAGTGAAGGTGGTCAAGCAGTCAACTGAAAGGACTGATACTTTCTGCTCTGCCCATACGTTGAACATAACGACGGAATAAGTGCCCCAATTCGATGATGATTGATGACCTTGATAAAATTCTTGATTTTCTAAATAACGTATTCTCATGATTCAGAAATTCGTAAGTGGTACAGTCCCAGATCGCTGTTATGAGCATTTCCTCCTTCTCGTTCGTTACCGAAGCACAGAGATTTGGGGCTGATCACTGACTTTAAGGCAAGATTGATTGCATTGACGGAAAGATCATGAGTACATATTCGACGAGAAACGCACTATCACCACTAGGTGGATTAATCTGGGTTTTTAGAAGTACATTTGACGTATTTTAGAATATAAAATTAAATAGACCAGTGTCTCAAATAAAGCAAAATTTACTAAACAGCTCAAAATCGATAGAGAAATAAATACGATATGCATAATTTATGTCATGTGAAACTTGCCATTCTTTCTCTTCAAAGATTATTGTTAGTTTTATTTCCTTTATCAATACTTTAATGGTCTATTTTTTTATTTTATGGATTTTTGCCTTTCTCGTGCACCAAGGTGTACCGAAAGGCTATATGTTCACTCCAAAAACGAAAATTTGATAGAGCCTCCGGAGGGGTCAAGTCTTATATACCAATCGACTCAGCTCGACGAATTGAGGTGATGTCTGTGTGTGTGTATGTGTGTGTGTATGTGTGTGTGTATGTATGTGTGTATGTGTACAAAAAAACTCACATCACTTTTTGGCAGTAAACCTCAACCGATTTTAATGACCGACGGTTCATTCGACGCGGAATCTGGTCCCATTGTTTCCTATTGAAAATGGTTCAGATCGGTCCAGCCGTTCCCGAGTTATGACCATTTAGGTGTTCCGGACCGGTACCCCAGGAAGGGGCCAGATATGAAAACGCTACAAACCCAGCCATGTGGCACATCAAACTACGGCATTTTCGATAACTTGATGAATGGAAAGCAGAAAAATAGTCCCAGGCCATATCTGAACCGGTAGTGTCCCGGAACCGGTTCTGGGTGTCCCGCCGGAAGTGACCAAACATAAAAGTGAACTAAACCCATGCATGCGACATATCAAACAGCGGCTTTTTCGATAACGTGATGAACAGTAAGCAAGAAAACATTCTCAGACCGTATCGGAACCGGTAGTGTTCCGGAACCGGTTGCAAATGTCCCGCCGGAAGTGGCCAAGTATAAAAGTTAACCAAACCCATGCATGCGACATATCAAATAGTGGCTTTTTTGATATCCTGTTGAACATTAAGCAGAATAATATTCTCAGACCATATCTGAACCGGTAGTGTCCCGGAACCGGTTCTGGGTGTCCCGCCGGAAGTGACCAAATATAAAATTGAACTAAAACCATGTATGCGACATATCAAACCGCAGATTTTTCGATAACCTGATGAACAGTAAGCAGGAAAGCATTCTCAGACCATATCGGAACCGGTTCCAGATGTTCCGCCGGAGGTGGCAAAGTATAAAAGTTACTCAAACCCATGCAAGTGACATATCAAATAGTGGTTTTTTTGAGATCCTGATGAACATTAAGCAGGAAAATATTTTCAGAACATATCTGAATCGGTTGTGTTCCGGAACCGGTTCTGGGTGTCCCGCCGGAAATGGCAAAATATAAAAGTGAATCAAACCCATGCAAGCGACACATCAAATCGCGGATTTTTAGGAATCTTGATTTGGCAAAAAAATGTCCGGCCATATTGGGGACAACCGGTAGTGTTCCGAAACTGATTACGGTTACCCCATCGGAAGTGGTCAAATGTAAAGGAGAACCAAACCAAACCATGCGCGGGGTTTGACAGTTGATGTACTGATGTAGCAGCTTTTTTGATAACTTCTTCTTCTTTATGGCTCGACGTTCGCATTGGAACTTGGCCTGCCTCTCTTCTACTTAGTGTTCTTTGAAGCACTTCCACAGTTATCAATTGAAGGGTTTTCTTTGCCTGCCATTGCATGATTTTGTATATTGTGAGGCAATTACAATGATACACTATGCCCAGGAAGTCGAGATAATGTTCCAAACCGAAACGGGAATCAAACTCACCGTTTCCGGATTGGCGATTCACAGCCTTAATCACTAGGCCAACTGGAGACCCTTTTTGTCTTTCTCGTACACCAAGTGTACTGGAAAGGCTATATGTTCACTTCGAAAATGACTTTTTGATAGAAGGCCCGGAGGGTCAACTCACATAAACCAATCAACTCAGCTCGATAAATTGAGGTGATGTCTGTTTGTGTATGTATGAGTGTGTACAAAAATAAACTCACGTAATTCTTTGGCAGTAAACCTCAACCGATTTTGATGACCGACAATTCATTCAACGCGGAATCTGATCCCATTGTATCCTATTGAAAATGGTTCGGATCGGTCCAGCCGTTCCGGAGTTATGTCCATTTAGGTTTTCTAAGCCGGTACCCCAGGAAGGGGAGAGACCCACCAAATCGCGGCATTTTCGATAACCTGATGAATGATAAGCAGCAAAATATTTTCAGACCATATCTGAACCGGTAGTGTTCCGGAACCGGTTCCGCATGTCTCGCTGGAAGTGGTCGATTTAAAAAGTGAACCAAATCCATGCATGCGACACATCAAAGAGCTGCTTTTTCGATAATCAGATGAACGGTAAGCAGGAAAACAGTTTCAGATCATATCTGAACTGGTATTGTTCCGAAACCGGTTCCTGGTGTACCACCGGAAGTGGCCAATTAAAAAAGTGATTCAAACCCATGCATGCGAAGCAACAAATCATCAAAAAATTTCGCTAACCAGATAAACGGTTGGCAAGAAAGTCTCTGACCAGATTACGGCAGCGTTACAGAATCAGGATTGGATGCTTCGCTGAAATTACGAAGGTGAACAAAATCGATGCAAGCAATTCATATGCGTAAAAGAACAAAATCTTGACAAAACTATAGGGATCTCGTAAAATCACACCATTTTAGATTCCTGAGGCGTAATTATACAGTAGGATGGATCAACGTTGTATGGGAAAATTTAAATTTGATCGCATCAATCCCCTTTTGCATCTAAAATACGCACAAATTTGATGCAACTGGTTGAGCCCTCGCTCTCTGTAACATGGTTGAAATTTGAATGGGTTTTATTACGGGAAATTTCACTTGCTTTCACTTTTTTAGTCAAATTTTACATGAATTTATACCCAATGTTAATGAAATATAGTGAAGTGCGCAGATTTTTTTTGTCTAATTGTCTTGATAATGATCGGCATTCAGTGCTAGTGCAGGTGGTCAAGCAGTCAACTGAGAGTTTCGATATTTGCCAGCTCTGCCTATATGTACGTTCTGAGATAAATCAGTCCTGGGCTGAAAATCTCGTTAATAAAGATAATAAAATAATATATGTACGTTTAACATAACGTCGGTATATAAGCCAAAGTTTCCAAATTCGATTATGGCTACGATAAAACTCTTGCTTTTCTGAATAAGGCTGACACAAATTTCGATTTTCTCCTATGTCAATCCCCCTCTTCCCCTAGGAAAATTTTTGTCGGATTCCAACATTTAGTGGAAGAGCACAAATAAGTCAAGAAATCAAGAAATTTTAAAACTTTAAGGTGAAATAAGAGACCTCCAGAAAATTTCTTTAAAAATCTAATGAGTTAAGCGATTCATTGTTTGAGAATTTTTTTTCATCAAACACATACATTACGAGTCAACGAGCACTGTGACAAAAGAAGAAAATGAAATTTGTTTCGTTCTAGAGTATTCTCAGGATTCAGGAATACTTTGGCTTACGTCGACGGAAAAATCTTAATTACATAATCGACGAGAAAGGCGCTATCACCACTAGGTGGATTAATTTGGGTTTTTTTTGATTATCATAGATGAACTACATGAATATCTAGTTCATAGAAATTTTCCTTCTTTATATTATTGACTGTTCTTTAATGATGTACTCTTAGGAATAATTCGATTTATTGCATGAGGAGTTTTTCATTTACATGTCGCAAATATATATAGTAATTTCAAATATTAGTTTTGCTGTAACTTTCACTGAAATTACCAAAGTTTGTTATTTGTGTTTCAGTGAAACGAATTTCATTATTCTACTCATCTGAGTTGCATAATGTTCATGATGCAACTCAAATGAATTGCATAATGAACATTATGCAACTATTTTCCATCATGCAACTCATTGCATTATGAACTGGTGCGGAAAAGTTGGTTATTATGAAACAGAAATGAGTAGTATAAAATAGAGATTACGACATTTATTTATTTTGCAAAATGATGATTTTTTTAGCATGAGCCGTATCTTTATTCAACGAGGTTAGCCGAGTTGGATAAATACGACAGGTGCTGAAAAAATCGAGTTTTTCAACTAGTTTTTGAGCTTTTGTCCGGACATTTTTGCCATACCAATATCTCCATATTGAATGGTTTTAGAGCCTAAAACATAACTAAATAGCTGTCATTTTAAATTTTTAGACGCCTACTTTGATTTTAAAACGCCATCGTGTATATTAAGGTTGCCATTTTTGAGCTCCTGTTTGGACATCTCCCCAATACCAAATACACCCATATCGCATAGTTTTAGGGCCTAAAACTCTATTAAACAGTCGCCGGCTTGAATTTGGAGCCAGCATCTTAGATTTTAGGCCACCATCTTGGATATTTTGGTCGCCATTTTTGGACCCAGACATCTTTCCCATGGAAGGGGTAATCTGCCCCATTCACAAGAAAGGCGATCATTTGGAATGTGAGAACTTCAGAGCGATCACCATTTTGCATGCTGCCTACATAGTGATATCCCAGATCAACTTCCACCGTCTGTCACCTAAAACGAATAAATCCTCCAGAAATGCCGTGAATACCACACACTAAGATCAGCTCGGTATTTTCCCCATCTTTTTACTGAGTTCTCAACAGCAGATTTAACTCGGTACGCTCGGTTATTTATTTTGCGGATATTCTGTAAATAAGTTACCGAGCTCAGCTCACAAACTGTCAAAAGTTACTGAAGCACGGTAAATATCGTTACTGGTGAACGGTAAATACGATTACCGAGTGTACCGAAATAAATCAGCTGTTGAAAACTCAGTAAAAAGATGGAAAAAATACTGAACTCAGTGAAAAAATTACTGAGCTGGAACATCTGAATCTTAGTGTGCAGGTCCCAACGCATCACTTGTTCATCGACTTCAAAGCGGCATACGGCATACGACAGTATCGAAACGGCGGAAATCATTTTGTTCGTGTGCCCGCGTTTTTGCACAATTCGTTACCGCTTGCTTGCCACCTGGGGAGAGGACACAACTCCGAACAATCTTGTCCATAGCATGTATAGGAATGAGTTTGGCTGAAATGTCGGCTATCACCCATATCGTCTGAGAGCTACAGAGGAGGTGGCGCGTGAACTCGGAGAATGGCTAGTTCAGATGCGGTACAAGAGGTGGTCCAGGGGTTCAGAGTCGGCTTTGTAGGTCATACCGGTGCCCGGCGGTCGAAATCGACCCTTACAGCGATTAAGTGGCCGTCGAGAGGAAGTCCTGGTGCCGTTGCTGTCGTGGCGTCGGTCTACTGGGTTGGATCCAAGCCCGCGGATGAAAAAGGATTCCCGGTAAGGACTAATGCAGATGGAGACCTTTGTGTCAGAGACCTTCCCATGCAGCTGATAGGGCATGAAGGGTAGTGATATTCTTTCTTACGGGCAGGTCAGGTCTGATTGCACGTAGGCATCAGTTCTTGATGTCTGCAAAACAGTTGGGTGCGGGGTTGACCATGCCCGCCTTCCGAGGACAAAAGGAGTGGTGAGGACCACTCGGGAAACTGGCTAAGCGCCAGCATGCTTCCGTGATGGACTCTCCATAGCGAGTCATCGATGTTCGTTGCTACAGGCTACCCAGCTAACCTTGAGGGTGCGATGTGCACTAGCCTTTTTCTGAAGCAATGCCTTCTTGGTGGTTCCGGAGAGATTTGGTGACCATAGATATGTGTTTAGTGGGTCGACGAGAAAGTAGTCCTGGCTTTTACTTTTGTTGTAGAAGCAGCACTAACCCCACCCTACCCGAACCTTTTTGTTCGGGTGTCTGTTGAGCATATTTTCTGACTGGGAGATGACGCGTTGTGGCATAACCTAATTGCCATGACTCATGGTGATTAGTTAGCTATAGATACGAATAGAGGTGAAGGAAAAAAGTGTAATGGCGTGCTCCCAGTTGACAGTCACCTTACGTCCCTGATCTTGACCGATCAATGAACACATTTTACAAGAGTCTCTCTTACACCATCTTCCCTTCCAATGACAGTGAGAAAGGAGATTCTGTAAAAATCGTGAGATACCTTTTGTTGAGATTTACGCATTCCAATACTGGTTGAACCTCATTACTTGCATATTGGAGCATTTGATTACATTATTAGGCTAATTGCAAATAGCAGGCTCGTCGTAAGCAATTGGAAAATTATAAAAATGAATTGCGAACAGCGAGGAAACCATACCAACTGGATCGTATCCATAAGAGAAAAGCAAAAAAATCTTCCCGTAAAGCTTGCAGTATGGTACGGGCTAAAAAATACTGGATTACGAACTGGCGAAAGAACTGGTGCACTCCATCTTATAAACTTTTATGAGTAAACTTTGTTATGAAAATATACCGAGCCGTGCAGCGAAAAGAAACCTTCGTCGGTTCGACAACGAAGACGACGACCACCATGGTCAGGATACTATTTGGTGAAGCCCAGAAAAAGCTGCCATAATAGAAAGAAGATGAAACCCGATTGCAGTGCTGCTACTGCTGCTGCTGCTACTGCTACTGCTGGACAGACGCCGATCCGAAGATGGGAACAAAAACTAGGTTCTTTAAATAACTTTATGATATGACGATAAAAGCTGTCTGGGGCTATTCGTCGCCTTCGGCTCGAGACCCCCGGTCCCGGAGGTTGCATCGCGAATGGACGAAAGACCGTCATCGTTGTCGTCGTCGCGATGCATTGGCGTTGAAGCATTTCAGTAGATTCGTAACTGGCAGACATTCCTCCACGATTTTTTTGCAAGTCGTCTACTTCCATTGGTAGCCAAACTGCCGGCTGATTTGCTGGGTTCGGCCGGCCTGGGGTGCGCACAGAATTGCTTGCCAGCTGCTGGATGACTTCACGGCGCGGAGACGACCGACGACAATACATAATTGGGTTTGTCGAGCGCTGCGCTGGCTGCTGGAAGAAACCTACTACTGGAATTGAATCTACCGTATTGGTGCGAGAAGGTTTCACAATCAGCAGGGAAGCTGACTTCCGACGCACTGACCGTGAAGGTGTGAGGCCAATGAAATGGAAACAATTTAATCAATGTTTTCTTTCAGAAAATTATAGAATAACATAAGTAAGGTAGACCCGGTGTTGAATAAGTCGGCGTTGCCGCATTATGAAAGTGTTGACCTCAGCCGTCTTCTACTGGAAGCAAGCTATGGGATCTTTTTTCCTGGAAAGGCTAGGGTAAATGTACCAATAGTGGTGCTATTAGTAGCTCCTTGAAGTAAAATAATTGAATAAAAATAATAATACCACAAAATAAAAAGTCTGAAAACGTTAATCGGTAGTTTTTTACTTAAATTAGCTAGGAAAAATGTAAAAATCATTGTTTATTTCAGTTTTTGCTAGTAAATCGCTTGCACCAACTATAGGTACAAGGTTCCTATTATGGAGGTAAAATTTAACATTGGTTCCTATAGTGGCGCATCCCGTTGAATTCTTACGGAACCCGCCACTGTAGGAACACTGCCACCACTATAGGTGCGAAGGAGATAAAAAATAAGGAAAATAATTGTTTAAAATAGGTTTTTCGGCAAATACTGAATAAAAAACCGAATTAATATTATGAATTAGGTATGATGCATCTATTAAAAATGTTATTTGCAAGCTTGTTGGTCGAAATAGTGCTAAATTGCCACTACCACCACTATTGGTACTACCTCCACTAAGGGAGCTTTCACCCTATACTCACTTATACATATCGGCTAGACAAATTGAGCCATTCAATCATAGCTGATATCATCGATAGGTGCTTCTATCGACATACTACTGTTCCATTGATTTCAAACAAAAATTCTTAGTAATTCCACCTTCTAACCTTCGGCAGATGCGCGTATTTGGACTACACTTTCACTCTTCCTCCTTTTTTATGAATAATCTATAGGTGATATGTATAAAGAATGTTAAATAGAAATTGACAGTTTTCCGATTCTGAATTCACTAACTGACATCAGCGCATACATATATCTATCACCCCGTTGAGAAAAGATAAATATTAAAGAGCAACGATGTAAACCGGTCGTAAATATCGCTCCGACGACAGTTTGTTTAAATCAGCTAAGATATGTTTTGACTCCTTGGTAATATACTGTGGCAAGTGGCGGCGCCCCAACGTGGACTATCTATCGAAAGCGGTCTGGAAGTAGCAGTTGCGATTCATTTATCAAAAGGGAAATCTGCAAAACATTCCATCCAGTGGGTAGGTAAATGCGATTCGTTTCAATTCAAATTTGCGTAAACTCAGTCCCCATCTCTGTTGACACAATTCATACAACGCCTGCATTGAGTAGCAGCCATTCAGGCAGGCATCTTATCATACAAACAAACATCTTCATTTCCATTAGATTCCTGTGCACGGTGACACCACCCAGCTTCCACCCTACCTGCTTGGACTAATTGTGTTGAATTACTGCATCTTCCAATGTCAATGGATCCCCATTGAATGCCTTGGAGTAAGAGACGATTGAGAGTCGTGAATCGATAAATTAATTAGATGAATAAATTTGCATAATCAACGAGATGAGTATTTTATCGATTAACCCGGTATCCGTGACGAGATGCACATCATCAAGCTTGTCCTTAGTGTGAAAAGGCGCCGTAGCAGTAACTTATTCATATTGCGTGATTTGGGACATGTAGGTATTTCGAAAATAACGATGCACTGCTGTCTGAATTTCAGAGTTCTAAACAGTGTTGACCAAGGTGTCATGTCATGAACATTCAAATAATATTAACAGTAGGGGATTTTTTATTATCGTACAAATTGTTACGAAGGTTCTCATAATTTAACCTTCTTCGTGCATTAGCTTGCGCTCACCTCGCTGACCCAGTGCACGTTTAGGGGTCATAATGACCCCAATGCACGACGAGGGTTAATATTTTTTTCACAGGTAGGGCTACATATGAACAAAAATTAAGTAGGGTCCTGAAATGAACCATACTTTCCTGGTTTTGTCGCATAACACGAAAATGCATGCTATTCTGATCTGAATAGTAATTTTTCCGAACTTAAACAATAACGGAATAGCTAATAAACTCGAAATTAAAATAATGATAAACAGTTATTGTTTGACATTCGAGGTCAACCTTGACGTAACGAAGGTCAACCGCTTCTGCGAATGCTTGTCACGTTTGTCACGAGCATTCGCTTCCACACTCTTCGGACTACCTGCAAAGGAGAAGGCCTCCGTTTGTGTAAACTTCGACGCCTTCTCCTTTGCGGGTTCCGCCGCTGCAGCAGCCAGCAACGCGACCGCGTGCTCCTGCTTGGCCTCATCGACAGACACTCTAAGTCTAAGCAAGGCCGTTTTCCTTGTCGACTTAGTTGTCGCAAAGTCGATGATTTTGCCAAGCTGGTGCTCAGCAACCTCTAATGCGGGCCGTCCTATTCCTACTTCTTGGCTGATGGCCCTCAGCAACCACGCTCCGTCCATGACCTCCGCCGGCTGGCTTGCCGTGGAGTGGACAGGAGCTCCCACGCTTGAGCTACGTAAGCAGCTTCCAGCACCTGACTCCTCACTTCTCCTTGTCGGAGACCTCATCAACCCGCTTCTTGCGAAGGGGTTGATCGCACCACTACTTCCACCTATGTTGATATTTTTAGAATTTTTGCTCATAATGTATTCCCACGAGTTGCACGAGAAAGAATGTCCACCAAGCCAGAGCTCTGCATTAACGCGGTAAGGGACAGCTTACTGTGGGGGGTGCCCAGAGCGTTAATGTTTAATCATAAATTTAATCATGATTAATGATTAATGATTAAGATTAATCAAAATCATTAATCATAATCACAAAAAAATCTCATTTGATCATTAATCATTAATCTTAATCACACTATTTTTGCAATCTAATCATTAATCAGTAATCATAATCAAAAGAAAAAATATTAATCAATCATTAATCATTCATCACCAAAAATGATTCATCATATAAAATTTATGATCCAATTTAAATTGGTTCAAATGCTGTTCTAAATAATATATTTTATGATTCATTTTTCAAAAATCTCCCGGACAGAATTACCTTTTACTTTTGAAACTTCAGAAACATGTTAAACAATAAGTATATTTTGATCATTTCCAGTTTTTTGTGATTGATTAATCATGATTAATCATGATTTTCAATCAATGAGCCATTTTTAATCATTAATCATAATCAATAATCACAGATAAAACCAATGTTAATCATTAATCATAATCTTGAATCATCCTAAAAATCAAATTAATCATTAATCATAATCAATAATCATAAAAAATTGGAATTTTAATCATCAATGATTAATCATGATTAAAAATTTTGTTAATCATGAACGCTCTGGGGGTGCCCAGGTACCCCACAGGCTCCGTTAAAGATCGAGCATCTTTTTCACCCCCTCGATCACTCATTCCTCGGCACGGGTCGCTTGACACACCTTGAATTGGGGTTAGTAGTCCTATTCTTAGCCGGCAACTACGCGGCTGACTCGCAAGCGGGGGGGGGGGGGGGGTGCGTCAGGCCCCAGGACATCCGTCCCTACTGCCCCAGTGTATGTGTGTGTGTATGTTTTTTTTTTTTTCCTTCTAAACCATAGGGGGATAATCTGCTCAACAGACACCCTAACAGAAGGTTAGGGTAGTGTAGGTCTGACAGGCCGTCTTCTACAACAAAAGTAAAATCCAGGACTACTCTCTCCTCGTACCCACTAAACCATTCCTATGGTCGCCAAACCCTACGTCTCTCCGGAACCACCAAGAAGGTATTGCTTCAGAGAGGGGCTAGTGCACATCGCACCCACAAGGTTAGCTGCGTAGCCTGCAGCAACGAACATCGATGACTCGCTTTGGAGAGTCCATCACGGTAGCATGCTGGCGCTTAGCCAGTTTCCCGAGTGGTCCTCGCCACTCCCTTTGTCCTCGGAAGGCGGGCAGGGTCAACCCCGCCCGCGCCCTACTGCTGAGCGGACATCAAGAACTGATGCCCACGTGCAACCCGATCTGACCTGCCCGTAAGGAAGGGTATCACTACCCTTCAGGCCCTATCAGATGCACCCGTAGGTTGCAGACAGCAGGATCTCACCTACCCCGACCCTTGCCGGGGACCCCTTTCCAACCGCGGGCTCGGATCCAACCCAGTAGACCGACGCCACGACAGCACCACTACCGGGACTTACTCTCCGCGGCCACTTAATCGTTGTAAGGGTCGATCTCGACCGCAGGGCACCGGTATGACCTACGAAGCCGAATCCGAACCCCTGGACCACCTCTTGTACTGCATCTGGACTAGCCATTCTCCGAGTCCACGCGCCACCTCCTCTGTAGCTCCCAGACGATGTGGGTAATAGCCGTTGAAACGGCGTTCCAGCCAAACTCATCCCTACACATCCTCTGGACCAAGTTGTCCGGGGTTGTGTCCTCCCCGCATGTGGCAAGCATGCGGTCACGCATTGTGCGAAAACGCGGGCACACGAACAAAACGTGTTCCGCCGTTTCCTCTAAACCATTGCACACTGGGCATTCGGGAGAATCCGCATGCCCGAAACGGTGTAGATACTGTCGGAAGCAACCATGACCTGTAAGGACCTGTGTCAGGTGGAATGTGACTTCCCCATGGCGCCTATTAATCCAACTATCTACCCTCGGTATCAACCTATAGGTCCACCTTCCTTTGGTGGAGCTGTCCCACGCGCGCTGCCATTTGACCATAGAGGCCATCCTGACAGTCCTGCGTATGCCTCTTGTGCCGCGCATTTCGAAGCACTCCATGTCCTCGCTGATAAGAATGCTGATAGGCACCATACCAGTAATGACGCAGAGAGCGTCGTGTGACACGGTACGGTACGCGCTCGCAACCCTCAGGCACATAAGCCTGTAAGTACTTTCCAGCTTCCGTCGGTAGCATTTACTACTTAGCGCGGTGCCCCACGCCGGGCCGCCATACCTAAGTATGGATGTAGCAACACTAGCCAGAAGCTTGCGCTTACTGGCGTACACCGCAGAGCTATTGGACATCATCCGGGACAGTGCCGCAATAGCTGTGGAGGCTCTTTTACAGGCATAATCGACGTGGCTACCGAAGGTAAGCTTATCGTCGATCATCACGCCCTGTGAGTGTAGCCATCATCTACTCTCCAGTTCGAACTACTTGTTAGGCCAGGACTACAAAAGGTCACGTCAATAATTGACTCCGCTCCGTTTCGACTAAAGGTACTCTTGGTACCGACATTAGCCAAGTCGACATCTAAGATGGCCAGTGTTTCTAGCAGGATCTGACCCCGCTGGTTCGTGAAACGGCTTCCCCATTCCACGGCCCAGGCATTAAAGTCGCCCGCTATTACCACCGGCCTTCACCCTGTTAGCACGGTCGTTAAGCGGTCCAGCATTTGCGTGAACTGCTCGATCGGCCACCGCGGAGGCGCATAACAGCTACATGAAGAAGACCCCGTTTACTTTGGCGACCACGAAGCCCTCATAGGTAGTAGACACCAACTCCTGAACGGGGTATTTACCCGTCGTCCATATCGCCGCCATTTTTCTGGTCCCATCCGCGACCCAGTTGCCGTTGCCGGCGGGTACTCGGTATGGGTCCGATATGATGGCGACATCCGTCTCCCACTCAGAAACTGCCTGACAAAGCAGTTGCTGAGCCGCATCACAGTGGTTCAGGTTCAGCTGCGTTACCTGCACTGTGATTTGTTGTTCACTGCGGCTTTCTTGAAGGCCGGGCACCTTGTGTGTGTGTATGTGTGTTTGTGTATGTGTGTATGTGTATATGTGTACAAAAAAAACTCACATCACTTTTTGGCAGTAAACCTCAACCGATTTTAATGACCGACGGTTCATTCCTCGCGGAATCTGGTCCCATTGTTTCCTATTGAAAATGGTTCGGATCGGTCCAGCCGTTTCGGAGTTATGGCCATTTAGGTGTTCCGGACCGGTACCCCAAGAAGGGGCCAGATATGAAACCGCTCCAAACCCATGCATGCTACACATCAAACTACGGCATTTTCGATAACTTGATGAATGGTAAGCAGGAAAATGGTCTCAGACCATATCTGAACCGGTAGTGTTCCGGAACCGGTTCCGTGTGTCCCGCTGGAAGTGGCCAAACATAAAAGCGAACCATACTCATGCATGCGACATATCAAACCGCGGCTTTTTTGAAAACCAGATGAACGGTAAGCAAGACAATAAATCCAAGCATGCGACATATCAAACCGCGTCTTTTTCGATATCCTTGTGAACAGTAAGCAGGAAAATATTCTCAGAACATATCTGAACCAGTAGTAATCCAGAACTAGTTCCGGGTGTCCCGCCGGGAATGGCCAAATAAGAAACTGGACCAAACCCGTGCATGCAATACATCAATTCGCGGCTTTTTATATAACCTGATGAACGATTAGCAAAAAAAAAAAACTGGCTCAGGCAACATCAGAAACTACTGGTACTGTTCCGGAATCGATTCGGGGTGCCCCGCCGAAAGTAACCAAATATTAAAGTGAACCAAACCCATGCATACGACACATCAAATCCTGGCTTTTTAGGTGTCTTGATTTAGCAAAAAGAAGTTTCCGACAATATTTGGGACAACCAGTACTGTTCCGCAACCGATTACGGGTGTTCCGCCGGAAGTGGTCAAATGTAAAGGAGAACCAAACCCATAAATGCGACACATTAAATTACTTTCAATACCATTAGTGTGCCGAAACCGGTTCCAGGTGGCCCGCCGGATGTGGCCAAATGTAGAACGAAACCAAACACATGCACGCGACACATTAAATAACGGCTTCTTCGATAACGCGAAGAACGGCCAGCAAGAAAATAGGTAACATTTAAGACTACCAATAGTGTTCCGGAATGTGTTTTGAGCAGGGTTGAAAAAATCTCATTCAATTGAATGAATTTCTGTTGAACTGAATGCTTTTGACATTCATTTTCAGTTCCGCTGTGAGATACTTGAAAGTGAACGCAGAAAAATTCAACTACTTTGTGAAGGTAATGACTGCACCATTATCAACACACGCTCTGCGCTGATGGATGCTTCATGTCAACACCGGCCGCATGAATGCGACTCGCCCATAAACAAGCGTGGTGAATTTTTGTCGTTTGAGTGCCGGTCACAGGAAAAATGTTGCTTTTGAACCTCGCCGTCTCCCCAGTGTAAGCGACGAGAGAATTTTTATTCTCTTTTCATTTGCCTCCGTGAAGAACAGGGGCTTCAACGTCAGAAGCGGTGTGGTGAAAAGACAAAAACAAAAACTCACGTTCGTTGGGAGGTTCGGAATTTTTGCAACCGTGGTTTTGAGTGTCTCGCCGGAACTGACGAAATGCAAAAATGAACGACACTCATGCATACGGTACAATAATTCGCGACTTTTTAGGAAAACTGATTCATAATTGGGGTCTCCGGTTAGCCTAGTGGTTAAGGTTATGTATCGCTAATCCGGAGACGGCGGGTTCGATTCCTGTTCCGGTCAGGAAAACTTTCTCGACTCCCTGGGCATAGTGTGTCATTAGCCTCACAATATACAAATTCATGCAATAATGGTAGGCAAAGAAAGCCCCTCAATTAATAGCTAAAGAGGCAGACCAAGTCCCAGTGGGGTCGTCGAGCCATAAAGAAGAAGAAGAAGATTCACAATTGGTATGGAACTAGTCTGAGACCACATTAGGGATAATCAGTACAATCCCGGAACTGGTTCTGGGTGTCTTGCCGGAAGTGGTATAAGGGGCTGTCCATAAACCATGAGGTCATAAGGGGGGGGGGGCTTGTTCGGCCAATGACCATTTTGTATGGACAAATATAAAATTTTGTACGGACGAATACGGATGGAGGGTGTAATAAGAAGAGCGGGGATAAACACGAGTGGGACGATTTTCACGAAGTCCGTTCAGCTGCTTGGTTTCGCCGATGATATTGATATTATTGCTCGCAAATTTGAGACGATGGCGGAAACGTTCATCCGACTAAAGAGTGAAGCCAGGCGAATCGGATTAGTCATTAATGTGTCGAAGACAAAGTACATGATGGCAAAGGGCTCCAGGGAGGAATCACCGCGCCCGCCACCCCGAATTCATATCGACGGTGATGAAATCGAGGCGGTTGAAGAATTCGTGTACTTGGGCTCACTGGTGACCGCCGACAACGACACCAGCAGAGAAATTCAGAGGCGCATTGTGGCAGGAAATCGTTCTTACTTTGGACTCCGCAGAACTCTACGATCGAATAAAGTTCGCCGTAACACGAAGTTAACCATCTACAAAACGCTGATTAGACCGGTCGTCCTCTATGGGCACGAAACATGGACCCTACGTGCAGAGGACCAACGCGCCCTTGGAGTTTTCGAACGGAAGGTGTTGCGTACCATCTACGGCGGAGTGCAGATGGAAGACGGGACTTGGAGAAGGCGAATGAACCACGAGCTGCATCAGCTGCTGAGAGAACCAACCATCGTCCATACCGCGAAAATCGGGAGGCTACGGTGGGCGGGTCACGTCATCAGGATGTCGGATAGCAACCCGACTAAAATGGTTCTCGAGAGTCATCCGACCGGTACAAGACGACGTGGAGCGCAGCGAGCTAGGTGGATCGACCAAGTGGAGGACGATCTGCGGACCCTACGCAGAGTGCGGAACTGGAGACAAGCAACCATGGACCGAGTGGAATGGAGGCGGCTACTATGTACAGCAGAGGCCACCCCGGCCTTAGCCTGACCGGTAAGGTAAGTATGGACTAATGACCACGTGGTTTATGGACAGCCCCTAATGAGAAGTTGAACCAATGCACGCGATACATGAAATCGTGGTTTTCTAAGTAACCTAATGAACATTTGCAATGAAATGGTCTCAGGCTATACTTGGGAGACTCGGTAGTGCCCCGGAACCAGTTCCGGGTGTCCCACCGAAATTGACCAAATGTACCGTGCGACACATCAAACCACGGCTTTTTTAATAACTTGAGGAACGGTTAGCTATAAAATAGGCTCACACCACATTAGAGACTACCGGTGAACAAAATCAATACAAACGATAAATATGTGTAAGAGAAACAAAATTTGACAAATTAAACCCACATGCAAACAGACTATACTCACTACATATCGTTGTTGTTTTCAACGGTTGATTCAAATATTTATCAGTTCGCCAATTGAACACTTACAGCGCACGCATCGTTTGTGCTCCTGTTTGACGTTTATTCACTACCGCCGTCTAGCTAACGGATCGCAATTTGTTACAAGTGATATGTCTGTCTATCTGTGCTATGCTCATCAAATCACACAACTTCAGATTCCGGAGGTGGAAATATTATGCTTTTTGTTGTAATTCCAAGTTGAGTTTTTCTTTTTACTTACTTTTACGTGTCGCAACTCGATTCGGATGAGTACATATTGTAGCTCTCTCAATGATGCGCAATGCCAATAATCGGTTCAAATTAATTTCGCATCTGCAACTTCGCATGTCACGCGAGTTGCGACTTCGCTTTGGTGATGCGACGATAATATACAGTTGGATGAACCAACGTTGTATGGGAAAATTTGAATTTAATCGCATCAATCGTATACAATTACTGGGTAAAATTTTAATGGACTGGTTGCGCCCTCTCGCTCTGTAAGTGGTTGAAGTTTACATGGAAAATTTCACATGCTTGCATTTTTTTGTCAAATTTTACATGAATTTTGTAACCTATGATATGATAATGAAATATAGCCTAAGGTGTGTAGAAAAAAACACTGGCGAAGATCGCAAATTGATCTGTGATTGTGTAAAAAGTAATATCTTGGCTTGGAAGTATCGTCTTGATATTGATCGGCCTCCAGTGTTAGTGAAGATGCTCAAGCAGTCAACTGAGAAGTCTGATATTTTTCAGCTCTTCTTATACGTTGAACATAACGTCGGACTATGTGCCATAAATAAGTTTTAAGTCAATTCAAAGATGGCTTTGATAAAATGCTTGCTTTTCTTATAAAGTATTTATCAGGATTCAGCACACTTTGGCTTACATTGACGGAAAGATCGTGAGAGCATATTCGACGAGAAAGGTACTATCACCGCTAGGTGGATTAATTTGGATATTTTTAAAGAAGTTTTGAAAGAATACCTGGAACAACTGGAAAACACTTTGTAGATATTTAAGACAGAACAAGTGACAGAATTACTTGAAAAATTCCTTTCGAGCTGATTCGAAGCATCACCGGAAAAATTTCTGAAATAAACCCTGAAGAAAGGTCCTAATAAATTCTAAGAAATCCCTGGAGCAATACCAGAAGGAACTTCCCGGGTGTTGGCTCGTTGTATCCGCTACAGTTCTGACGTCGTCATTTCTCCTACTGTCTTGGTCATCCGACTTTGTGCTGGCTAGCAGCTCAGCCGGTGAGCCACGGGGGAGCCAGGGATAGGACTTATTGTGTTAGAAGCTGAGGATCTCAATGGGGTCTATTTTGTTCTTTCAGGTGGTACGCTTTGTCCCCCCTTTACTGAACAAACTGAGTTTAAGATGGTTTCTGGTAAAACCTCGTGAATGCTGTTTCCAACCAACAAATCACAAATTAATAGATTGGTGCAATCAACAAACCAAATGAAATGACATTGTGATGAAATAAAACTAAAAAGCAGAAAAGTACACGTTTTTCAGCGAGCTTAAGCTTGATTTCACCTCGATTCCAAACAAACAAACAAACTGCACAGAAACCCATAAAACTTTGCAAGCTGCAGTTTTACAGCGCATTCAGCCAGCCAGTCAGTCGTAGTTGTGGGATGGCGATAGAATTGATGTTGTGAGTAGCCGTAAAACGATGAGGTGCGGCGGGTTGGAGTTGATGCTGATGATGCATTAACAACCCAACTCGGGTACCAGGATATGGCTGGAACAGGAAGAACTTGATTTTGCGGTTGAGTATGGTAGCAACTGGACCGACGGGCATCCGGGGACCACAAAATCCTCTCGGCACTGTATCCCCTCGACAGAGGGATTGTTTCGAGACTCAAAGGGTAGTAATTATTTAATTTAGCCCATTGAGGGCAGTTCAACCGAAACTGGCGACTATCATACCGTCGTCGTCGTCGTCGTCGCTCTGCTTTTCTGTCCCATCATCGCGCGCCCGTCTGATGTTGTCTGTGGGCGATGATTTTGCACAATCAGTCACTCATCCGCACCGCTTTTCTGCGAAGCAATCAATGCTGATACCCCGAATGCTTTCGGTTAGGGTGGTTAGGTTTTTTGTTTGCTTTTGATAGCTGGGGACTGTTAGTCTTGTGAGAAATAACTCAAAACATAGAGGTTCGATTACATTGAAGACCTCAATAATTATTTTAAATTTTAGATCGTATATCACTTCTATCAATAAAACTATTTGTTGAGGGGTTAATTTACCATAGTTTGGTCTCCAATGCTGCACCTCTAAAACCTGACGCACCCTAAATGTCTTTTCATTGCCGGTATGTTACTGTTTGATGGCAAAAAGCACTCTCTAACGAACTTGACTGGGTGTAGGTGACAAGGAAAGCAACCGCCCGGCGGCTGACAACGCGTGAGGTGAGGAAAACGAAATGTAATATCACATTTGATGAATCCATCATCAGAGAGAGAAGAGGAACATTCATTGGTAGTGAGTGCCAGTAGATCTGATCAGATAGCATCAGCAAAATGGGGACATGTGATGATGGATTAGCGGTCCGCACTACATATATGAAAGCTTTTCATAGCGGGTGGACTTGTCTGCGGGAATTTTAATTAGGTTCCGAGATATGTTTTTTGACGCCGATGATTACAGCGATATGGAAAAAGGCTTTCAAAGCATCGCGATTGCAATCATGGATGCTTGTCATGACTATGATTACAGCCCAACGGCTCAAAAGAAACCCCAAACCCAAAACAAAACTATTAATAGTGGACCATGTGGTCTCCTTGACCAATCAGTGTAGCAAAAAAGGGGATATTTTGCAAGCGAAAACGATTTGAAAAATCAAAAATTAAAAAAAAAAACCCTAATTAATCCACCTAGTGGTGATAGTGCCCTTTCTCGTCGAATATGTTCTCACAATCTTTCCGTCGAAGTAGGTCAAAGTGTTCCTGAATCCGGATATTTTCAAAGAAAAGCAAGCATTTTATCACAGCCATCTTTGAATAGACTTAAAACTTATTGATGGCACATAGTCCGACGTTCTGTTCCACGTATAAGCAGGGCTGAATAATATCAGACTTCTCAGTTGGCTGCTTGAGCACCTTCACTAACACTGGAGGCTGATCAATATCAAGACGATACTAACAAGCTAAGATATAACTTTTTACACAATCACAGATCACTTTGCGGTCTTCGACAAAGTTTTATCTGCACATTTTAGGCTATATTTTTATTGACCGTTGAAAACAAGAACGAAAGGTAGTGAGTATAGTGAGACGTCTGTTTGTATGTGGGTTTAATTTGTCAAGATTTTGTTCTCTTACACATATTCATTGGCGTAGCTAGGGGGGGTTCCAGGGGTGCCAGGCACCCCCTAGAACAAATTCGGCACCCCCTAGAATTTTTCCTTGACAGTCACCTAAAAGTTAAAACTTCACACAATAATTCCAATACTTATGAATCGCACATTTGAATAAAACTTAAGCACACACGGAATTACTTATACCAGTTGTACGTTTTGGCGTTTTGGATATTGGTAGGAACAATCAACAGACTTATCCATGCATTGCTCCAGAAATAACTCTATCCATTTATACAGTGATTTCTCTAGGTTTCCTTTATGGATTCTTCCCGATATTTCTTCAATAAACTTCCCTTAGCTTTTCCTAGGCAGTCCTGATGGGGTTGTACATACTAGAAATTTCTGCAGAGATTGATCCAGTATTTTCTCCTAGGATTTCTTTGGACATTTTTACTATGATACTTCTCGGAATTATCCTAGGGATTCCTCTAAAAATTTCTATTGGGATTCCTTCATGAATTCCTGGTGGGATTATTCAAGACAATCTTCCTGGGATACTTCCAGAAGTTCCTCCGGTGATTCTTCCAGGAATTCCTATGGAGATTTTATTCAGAGATTCTTCCAGAAATTCCTCATGGAATTCCTCCAAGAGCTTATATTGGCCTTCCTCCGGAAATTGTCTTTTTAGGAGTGTTGATATAATTCCATATTCTGAAACTACACGCCCCAAACTGAGCCTAAATCCAAATTTTTAATGAATTTTGTAGCCCGGGGACCTATTCAAAAATTCAATTTATTTATTTATTCACATTAAGTCAACAGGTAAAATTGAAGATTGTATGGAGGCAATTTGTCGAATCATCCGTCGTTCCATTTTGTACTGGGCAGAACTGTCAAGCTGTTACCCAGCTGTCAAAATGTGATATAAAAAATCTCTTTGAAATTGATCAAAGGTGTCAAAATGAAGTTTAAACAGAAAAAATCAAAGTGGCTCAGAAAAAGGTGCTCTTTCGTAAAAATTAAAAAATCGATACATTTTTCAAAATTTAAAACCCAATTGTGGCTAGGATTCCTCAAGCAACTCCTACTGCGTTTCTACCAGCAATTTCTCTTAGAACTCCTTCAAAAATTGGTACCTTCAGGAATTCTACTAGGGAATTTCTTCCGAAAAATCTCTCTGTGATTTTTCTGAAAATCCCTTCGGTGATTACTCCAGAGATTTCTCCAAGGATTTATCCATGACTTGCCCCAGAGGTTCTTCCAGAAATTCCATAGGGGATTTCTCCAAGAACTTCTATTGACCTTCCTCCATGAATTCCAGCTGGAATTCTCCAAGCAATATCCATTAGGACTCCTCTAGAAATACTTCTATAAATTTCTCCTGGCATACTAACTTGCTGCAATACTTTCGGGAAGTCTTCCTGAGATTCCTCCAAAAATTGCTCCAGTATACTTCCACCGATTCTTTCAAGGAGAACTAGTGTAGGTATTCCTCCAGGCATTTGTTAGAGGAACTTATCTTAGGATACCCCCGGCATTCCTCCTGATTCTAGGATTTCTATAGAAATTACTTCTATGATATCTCCCGGAATTCTTCTTCCAG